>NW_017386036.1:197887-246442 GCF_000237925.1 Schistosoma mansoni | reverse complement strand
TATCGTCATTCTACGTTTTCCTTATCATTTTATTTGTAAACCTGTTTGTTCAAAAAGTTGACAAAGAAATTCTAAACTACTTTACCTGGTTTTTAATTAATTCACATAAATGTCTTTATCTTAACTGAACATCACTCAATGTATTTCACCCCGTAAAAAAATGTATAATCAGCTTTCCGATTATGGACAATCTTTTTTACTTTACTGAAAATACATAAAACGCTTTTGATTATCTGAACATTATGACATTAAAGTTTTAGCGATAACATCAAAGACACATTTTTGTCCAATATCGGGTTCATCAAATGAATGAACCAACATTCCAGTATAAACATTCACATTGATGCTTTAACGTGATATCTATCAAACATTTTTACCGACAAATCTATACTCGTCGAACAATTTGGTACCTTTCTAGACTTTGTAGATACTAAAATTCAACTACATGTCAGCGGGTACCGGTGTTTTGCCAAACAAAGATGGTCCTACCACATTGAATGGTTCCTTTTAATCCACTCGTTGGTGGATAATTGAAATCGTAAGATAAAAATTGAACAAAACATAAAAGGTTGTAAAGGGTGATTAATTGTTAAAAATGAAAAACGGCTTCAGAAAATAGGAAATGTAATCTGATTTATAATGGATCGATTCCAAAACGTCATTTCTGGTTAGGCGGTTTATCAATGCGGTGATATCTATTTTCAAAATTCAGGAAAAACGGAATTGCTACGTACTGGAGAGTGTAATAATTGGAATGATGCAATGGAGAAAGTATAATTTTGAGTAAACATTTATTCCTGGTTTCACTTTTTTCCTGCATTCAACAAGTTGCGATGCACAACACTGGTGTAAAAAACAAGATAATTAAAATAAAATCACGCTCTTGTATGTTGCGCTCATAAATCAGATATAATAAAGTGTGTTGGAAAGAGTTAGATATTTCACTGGCGGATGTAATTCCTGAACCTCTAGGAATACTGATCGATATATCTTTGCAGTAGTTTAAACTGCCAAGAGGCTGAAAAGATGCAATAATCCGTCCGGTTTATAAAGGGAGAGGTAGAGACTTGGTTAGTAACTTTCGACCCGCTAGTCTCGCAGTGAAGCTGTCAAGTAAGTGAAAAAGTTTATTTGGATATCCATTTCAAACTATGCGCAAGGAAATAATCTTTTATCTAGGTAACAGTATGGTTTTAGGAGAGCTTTATCGTTCCTGACATATCTGTTCATTGTGAGGGGATAGTAGGATTCAGAGTAAGGCAAGAATAATTTTCATAGATCTAAGTGAAGCCCTTGACACCATCGATCGTCTGAGTCTAAAATTTTAATTGGAAAGTTTTAGGATCCACTATGCAATCACAACCCAAATAAGTCAGTTTCTCAATGGTTGGAGACAGTGGGTACGGGTGAATAGGGCCCTATCAACATAGGAATATGTACAAAGTAGAGTTTCACAAGGTACAGTCCTCGGTTATGCCTTTTTTTGTCCGCCTTATGTAGGTGACTTGCCAACCGCAGCAAATTCATTTATTCGACTCTTTGCAGATTTGGAGACACATGCGCAGTATTTAGATAGAATAATATTACATAACACCTTAAATTCACTGGTTGGATGGATGGGGAGTCAACTCATATAATGGTGTGATGAGGCAATTCACACCAGTACACAATATATGGCCATATTTCGAATTTAAGATTCAATCGCCGAGTCCATTTTTTTAAATATGAGGTGGATATTCTGAAACATTCAGCACAGAAAGATGCTCCCTAACTTAAAGGCTGGTTTGATAGTCTCGCGTTATTCTATAGATGCAAGCAGGGAAATATATTTTTCCTCCCTGCCATCAGTGCATAATACAATATTATAAGAATTTTATTTGTGCTGTTCTGTTAAATACCTTATTTATGCACTTCTTATCCAAATACGTCAAAAGACGATGACCGGCCAATTCGAACGGCGGTCTGACATTGATATGTTCATGATCTCAATCTCCACAAACCTATTTTGACGATTAACAGTTTTATTTATTGACTATACTTCCGTATATAATGTTATTTTTTATCTGAGAAACGTCTGACGGTATACTGTGTTTCATTGGTAATGTATTTTGGGTTATTTCATAAAATTTGTTATTAAAATGCCACAGTAGCACATAATTTATACTCACAATTTGTGTTTCGAATGTCATCGATTGTGAACGATACAAAGAAACTTCGTACACCATACGAATCGGCATCGTGGAGTAAACCTCGTCTATCAGATCGTCCTCTGCGTTCTAAATAAATATTTGAAGCCCGGTCGTCGCTATTACGTTTTATCAATAGCTTCTTGAACAGACCATGTCACACTTATGGAGAGTGACTCACACGTATACGGTCGGACGACTGAATAACGATTTCTACCCTTATAAAGTCGTTTGAAAACTCCGGTGAGTCCGGAGGTGTCCAGAATGCTGGATCGGACATTCAACGAAGGCGGCTGGACGACACTGTTACGAAATCGTGACCTTAACCTTCTAGGTCACACTGTCAGAATTAAAAGATCCAGGTTGTTGTGGATGGCATGGAAAAAGCTTCCACTTAATGCACTAAGGTATTTAAATTCAATAGATCTTTAACGCCGCACTATTGAAAAAGGCCAGCGGTTTTAGGCTATCTGGATCAATCATGGTTTTGATTGTTTATTACGTATCAAGACTACTTGTTAAACTTTAATCGAATTTATTTCAGTTAAAGTATTCTCTAATAATATTGCTTTCTATTCTAAATTAATTTGTCGTCGTTACTTTTCGGTACTTTGTTTCTATTATTTTTGTCAAAACTTTTTATTTTAACAGTTTTCCACTTTTTGATCATCAATTACTCTTATCTCTGAGTGATGTCGTATCTAGTCTCCCTTGGAAACCCTTTGTTTACTGGCTGTAAAGTACGAGAAAATCAACTGCCAAAGCCAAGGCTGCCGATATCCTGTACGAAGTGAAACGTAGTGCGACGCATGCAAAGGATAGAACCACGAAGTTTGCATGAATCTAACCCCTGTGGCCTTAAAAAGATTCAGTCAGAATAGCTGCGTGTGATTTTGTTAGCAATGCTGCTCGGACGCAGAGAGCTTGCTATCCTAAGTCATTGGAGTGGCTAACTCTGCTGGAAAGAGTATCAGCAAGTACAGTCGAGACACATTACATAGTACTCGCTCTATCGATACACAAATCGATGCGAAGTCACCTAAAGTAAGCTCATGGTCTATTGACTTACATGGATCAACAGAGGAAGGACCAACTTCAAACAGATCTGTTGGAAATAAAGGCTCAAGAAAGGGAGTTTCCTCAGTCTCTTGCCTCCCAAATGGCAGCAAGCAGGAGGACCTAGTCTTAAGGCCATGTTTGTTTCTAGCAGGAATAACAACAGCCTGACCACCCAGGTCATCGTCTTTCATCCAGGAATCCACACTGTGTGTAACACGACTGTGGTTGCTACTCCAATGAAAGCTGATGAATGTGTACAGGTCGAGAGCAAGAAACGACATAATTCTAGCAAAGAAAAGCCACACCCCCAAAAGCAGCTGGGAAACTGAAGACTGATCATGTTGACAGGTCAGCTATCTTTCATAGAATCAAGGATACTGAACGCCCAGAACCTTAGACTCGTTTTGAGCATGACATTGTGTTGATAAAACGACTACAGAATCAGCTAATTCTTCAGGATATCTCCAGAGTCACTTTGCTAAATATGTAAAGACTGGGTAGCCAAATGAATTTGAAACAGAACCAAACAAGGCTACTAGAAGTAGTTTTTAAATCTCTCAATGAGAGGGACTTAATACTACAGAATGGACACAAACTAAAGTGGTCAGAGGTTTTGTCCGTAAGGACTTGTCGCTCGCAGATCGTTCAAAGAGATAAGAGGCCGGAAAAGAACTGAAACTTGGGTTAGATGCCGGCGGAAAGGACCTAATCTTTGACTTCCATATAGTTGTCGAAAACGGGCGCGTCGTTCAAATCAGACCTAACGCTTGGAAAGCAAATATATAAGGTATTATACACTCAGTATCGTTAGTAGATTGAACAATAGAGCCAGAGTCCCCAATTGAAACAGCTTGGGATATATTTCGAAAGTTGTACTCAAACGTTACTGCACTCTACATCACTTAGACTACACCAAGGGGTCCGAGAAACTTGCCACCATGGTTCGGTAAGGAGATTCATACCGTTCTCCGAACGAGGAGAAGAATTTGGGAAAGATTTAGACTGCTGGGTACTAATAAGACAAAATCTCAATATCTAGAAGCTCGAAATACTTGTGCCTCGACCCTCTGCAAGTCTAGAAGAAAGGATTGTTAAGGAGTTTATTGAATACCCAAACGCTTGTATTCGTATGTAAACTAAAGAGCTAGAAGAAGAGGAAAGATTCCAGCACTATGAAGAGACAGTAATGCTTCATCATTGGTGGAGGACGAGCATGGTAAATGAACGCTTTATTCATTTCTATCTTCAAAATAGGTGCTGAACACAAATCTGAGAACTATCAATCAGTGTCTCCAACTTACTTGGTTGTTGTAATTTTGTAAAATTCTATTTGGGAGGAGTTGTCTAAGTATTTCGACGAAAACGAGATACTTACTGAAAGACAGAATGGCTTCAGAACATTTTCCTCATGTCTTACAAACGTATTTATAGCCCGTGAAATTAGGTGGGCTCCTTAAGATCAAAAGTTACTTATGGATGTAGCCTAAACTCAACTCAGCAAGGATTTTAACAGAGTTACTCATAACCGACTGTTATGTGAGTTAAGAAATGCTGGTATTGGAGGCAGTTTACAAATATGGGATAGAAGATATCCGAGTTGGGCGTCAACCAGTAGTAAAGTTTAACTCTAAGTTGTTCAGCCAGAAAACTTCGCTTAGCGGAATGTTTAGGGATACAGTTTAGGAGCCAGTTTTGTTCCTCCTGTCCCTGAATGACCTCCCTAGCCTCCTATCATCATCGGTTTTGCTATATGCTGATGATGTCAAGACACTGAAGGAGATAAAACTAAAGGTAATAGTTTGGAACATGGAAATAACCTGAGTAAATTATCCGAATGTTCCGAAATTTGGCAGTTGTCAATAAACGTATTATAATGCACAATGCTCACCAAGGTAGATACATACCTGATGGACAACCTTGAGATACCTGTTGTCCAGACGCACACTGACTTAGGATTCATCTTTAGCCAAGACTTAAAAACTACTGAACACTGCATTCCGTTGGTGTTCAAAGGTTTGAGATCCCTAAAATCAATACGTAGAGCATTTAGCTGTGTCCATGCTAAAGTGTCTCCGACTTTGTATACAGTATATGTTCGTCCTAAACTTCAGTACTAAATATAACCGGCTAGCCTCTTCGTAAAAATAGACAGCAAGCCGTTAGTAAGGACCCAAATAATTGCGACTAAGAGGATTCTCGGAATAGCAAAGCTCCCTTACAATGATCGACTGGCTAGAACAAAACGTTTTCTAGAAGAGTTAGAGGTGATAAATATGTAATCGATATGCCCTTATTTTACTTGCCTCCAGAAACAGAACTTTTCAGCACACTCTAAGAAAGTTCATAGTCCAGAACGAATTTCTTTCCTATCGAATCATCAATACGTGAGTGAAGCTTCATCTATCGACGCTTTCAAAATGAAGTTGAATCAACTGAGAGCCCACCACTGATAGGACAAACAGGCCATCAAGCCTTCTGCCTTTCCCAAACTGAAAGTGAAACTGGTTGGCAGAGGCACTACGCTGACTATATACATCCCAAGCCACATGTTTGGCATGGGATAAATGCTAGCTCAAGGCGTTTTTGTAGATGCTTGTGTTATTTTGGTGCTTGTTGAAGTCTCTAACTATAGGCTATGCAGTTAGTGATGTCAAGCGAACTTTTATTTCGAAGCATGAGACCTCATTTAAACGCTATTTCGACAATTTAATGTGCAAAGAAATAGAATGACAGTACGACTGATTGCGTTGTTGGTAAATCATCTCTTTAAGGAGATAATGCACTGCTGAATTTGAACCGGTATACTTGTTTTGTACACTAGGTGTTCCTTTCAAAAATTCCTAGAATTCAAAGATTGAAACCCATAACGGTAACAATAGTTTATGTAAATATTGCAAGATCCATTTTGAAGGTTTTGTGTGTGAAAATCCCTCCATGCAACTTGTTCTCATTGGATTATTTAGTTGTACATTTTGTTAGTCCTTTTGATGCCATTTGAAATGGTAATATTTTATTTCATTATAGTTTTCTCATTTTCTTTCGACCTCACTGTGTTTCTATGTTTCTTCCTGAACTGTATTTATTTTGTTTTGGTTGATATTTAGTCTTGGCGACAGTCATATATATTTGTTCCCTCTTTGTATTGCTCGAATTGACCGGGATTGTGCATTTTCATTGTGAGTTGAAGCAATTTTCCAGAATCTGAAATACTTTTTGTTATAAAGCAACAAACTATTATTTTTTGAACGGATTTTTACTTGATCTATCCAGAAAGAATAGAATAACACTTATCTTTTGGCGCGTTCGGTAATTTTGTTTCACTCCTTATCAATGTCTGTTTATTGTAATTTAGATCGATTATTGAGGGAACAATAATCGGCTGAATAACTGAGCGGCAATATTTGTTTAGGCAATAATGACCAAATCCGTCATCATTCTATGATGGCCCGCAGATGTGCCTTCACTTACTAGCTTGTGATCTTAGCTTGAGGTATTTAGGTTCTTTTACAACTGTCGCTGATGATTGGCTGCGTTCCCTTTGTATGGTGACCGGAGCTTGTAAGAAAGATGAGGATTACGAAATGAAAGAAGAATATCTGAGGAAGTGCTGCGAGTGGGCTACCCAACACCATGTTGGTGAGGTATGGATTTTCCATGATCTGTCCGGTTATCAGGTACAAGTACAAAAGGAAAATACACAAATGTAATTGATAATTGTTCGACTCCACGTAGTGTCTGGACTCCAGGTTGAATTGATAATCTGGAAGTATATAGACACGGTGTAGACCTCCTTTGCACGAGAAGGTATGAAAATAAAGTGTGTGAATTTGCCAGCAGTTGAACACCTCGCTAAACTCGATGAAAAATTTGACCTTGAGTCTGTGATGACCAACTTTTATAACCTGATTCGTAATCGAGGGTGCATAAGGCTACTTATCAACTGGAAAAGTAGAATGTACAGTTAAGAAGAAGAGGAAAATTATAAAGAGTACGAGGATCGAATATGTTTCTGATGTCAGAGACCATTTCATGGCTTCATATGGGTATGCACGTTATATTGAAGCTACATTTCAAGTCATCTAGGTAAAGAGTTGGTCTGCAACTTACAAGTGTGCAAGTTTTATTAGCCATGAGTATTATGAATAATTAGTCAGTCTAAGGAAATACTGCAATCATGTCCACTATAGGGCTGTGGTCTATTGGTTAAATTCGTGGTCTAGCATTCAGGAAGGCAGATGTTCGAGTGCGTGTGGGGTCAGCGTTTTCGTTCACTGAACTCACATTAATACGGTGTTCGTTGATTGTAAGTTGCTCAGACATGAAGATTAGTATAACAAAATACCCTAACACGTCACATTGGGATACCGTGTTGGCGTTTTCTGTTCATATTTGTAATAATCAAACAGAAAAGCCACATATGTGGTAGGCTTTCGCTTCACGTCAAACAAAGCAAAATACATGACTTACTTATATAACATATGGTTTTTTGTTTTTCTTTGTAACACTAGTGGTAAGTCCCAGAAATCGTAAAGACCACTGACAATAATTGGTTAGACGTGGATTTAGTCGTACGATTTATGTCCTAAACTCAATGTTTTGATTACTAATGGATCACCTATGAAATGAGTGTGAAATTAGGTATGTGAAATCAAGATAGCTAATATAAGGACCTTACGGGTAATTTACTGCACGATATCTTCAATTAACCAACTGTTTGTACATTGATAAAGTGAGTGCAAACTGTGAGAGCACAGGTTCTAGCCAAGGGAAGTATAACTCCCAACCCATCTCCATGATAATGATGTGGACTTTCAGTCGGTGGTTGTATAAATGTAACTGTGGGAAGACAACACTATTTGCGTAAATCCTTATCAGTCAGGTTATTCGTTGTTTTAGTTTTTAGCTTCAACTCCTAGATCGACCATATTGCGTGCCTCTCAAATCGTAATGAAGCTATAGGAAATCTCGTGAATCGACCCATATATGAAAACAGATAATTAAAACAATTTGAACGTAGTAAAGGGCCTAATAAGTCGATATGCAAGTGGGCCAAACGCGCATCTGGTTGTGAGAAAAAGCTGATAGGTGAATTTATGTGACGATTAACTTTTGACTGTTGACACGTCGAACACTCTCTGAACCATTTGTGTACATCCTTTCGTAAGTTCGGCTATATAATTCTGGCACTGATTAGTTTAGTCGAAGCTTTAAAGCCAGGATGAGACAAAAATGAAAGTTATTAAATATTAATCTCCGCATACTTTTGGGGACGAAAGGACACAGTAGATCAGAATAACGTCAATAGGCGATGGTAACTGCTTTAGTTTGAGACCGGTGTCGTTTGTTGTGGGCAGGTTTCGTAATTCTTGATCCTCTTCTTGTTTGTCTCAGAGTCTAGAAATTTGCTGTAGACTTTTGTATCACGTTCATTTCAAGTCGAGATAATGCATCCTGACCTTTGACATGTCGGATACCACTTGTGAACTGTGATGTGTGGTCAAGGTGTAGGACTTCTCGAGGTGAGTATTTGTCGGCTCTCGCTTTTAGTGCAGTGGTCAGTGGTTTGTGATCCGTAAATCTATGAAGTTCCTGCCTTCCAACATGCGTTGGAAGTGTTTAATGGTTAGGTAGATTGCATGAAGTTCTCACCCACAGGTAGAATATCTTGTCTCTGCTGCGGCTGGTCTTTCTGAGTAGAAAGCGGTTGGTTTCCAGGGGTTTTCAACCGGTTGTCCAAGGGTACCGCCTACTATTTTTTCCGAAGCACCCATCATCAAAGCAACTGGGAAAGGGAATTCCGATACATCAACGTATATGCTTGAGCCAGTTTATCTTTTAGCTGTTTATTAGCTTCGACAGCTTCAGAAGTAAGCTTCAATTCTTCCGGTTTTCCTTTAAATGAAACTGCAGTATCAGTTTATATGTTAAGCCCATATACTTTATTCTAGCTACTGGCCAAGCCAATTCACCTATATATTGTGAGTCATATTTCGATCCTGTTCATTATTCGCTTATTAACCTTGACTACCTTTTTATATGAGCGCATGTGTGTGTACCCTTCGTATCCTATTCATCATATGTCTGTCATTCATTTTTGTCTGATTATAAATATTGAGTATTGCTTGCTCATAGCGAGTTGGCTTCCCAGTCATCTCCAATACGCATTATTTTCGCTTCGCTCTCGAGTTGGCTTCCCAGCCATCTCCACTATGTATCGTCTTTGCTTCGCTCGCTTACACTTGCTCATGTGCCCACAGCTTTCTGGTCTGCATCATTCATCAATAAAAATGTAATTGCTGCTTCCTTTTGCTTTCAGATATTATACACCGTTAAGATTGGTATAATAACGGTTATCGAAGTGAACTATCATTGAAGCACGGCACTACAAAACTGCCAGAGATTGCGTCAGTTGTGCACAACAGAGTATGAAAGTTAATTAGACATAGAAAACTTCTAAGTTGTGTTAGGGAACTAGGTATGGGGCATTGTTTGATGGTGTCCACTTCTTCTTTGATAGGAGTAATCCCTTCTAGGATTATTGTGTGCCCGAGAAATCCTAGAGTTCGAACACCGAAAACACACTTAACTTGATGTGTGTTTGTTCCATTTTCATCCGGCCGTTTTAACACTGCTCTCACAAGCTGTTCGTGCGATTGTAAATCGGGACCAGCAATTAACAAATCGTCTATATCCCCCTGTGCAAATGATATGTCCCGTTGTAAGTCATCCATGAATCTTTGAAATGTTTGTGCCGCCTTCCTCTGGCCGAATGGCATGCCTACAAACTCGAGCAATCCTAAAGGTTCAGTGATAGCTGTCTTAGGGATATCTACACCAGCTACTGGGTTATTATGATGTGCGCTAAGTCGATTTTAGTAAATATGTTCATACCCTGTACACCGTTTGTGAAGTCTTGGATATACGGTATTGGGTACCTCTCTGATACGGTTTGACAGCTGAGGGCTCTGTAATCCCCGCACGGCCGCTAATCACCATCATTTGCCTTTGAGATCATATGCAAAAGGGCTGTCCATTGACTGAGGGACGGGCAATACCCAGTTGTAGCATGTAGTCAAATTCAGCTCAATCAGTTTTAAGTTTGTCTGGTGCTAGTCTGCTGGGTCTTGCAACCACAGGTGCACCTTCAGTTTTGATCGTATGACTTACTTTTAGTTTGATTTTGGAAGGCTTCAAACTGGGTTTAGTTAATTTTGGAAATTTCGCGAGTATATCCTTGAATTTTGCTGTTCTTATTGAAGATTTTTGTGTCCAATTGAGAGATGTGATATGAGCTCACTTGCCTTTTGTGTATTTCGAAGTTTCTTTCAGTGTTAAGCGTCGTTTTTTAGTGTCAACTGGAAATTCGTATCTCTCTTAAACGTTCATCCCTAGTATTGCCAGATCTTATTCAGCTTCAGTGAAAAAACAGGAGAATTGCCTCTTGAACCCCAAATCTAGAGTTAAAGTTTTCTAACCAAATATCGCGATTTTAGTTTTATTTGCAGCTTGAAGTGTAACTGAGGATGTTTGTCGACCCAGCTCAGTTTTGTTCTGAGGAATAGTAGTAAGAGCAGCGACAGTATCTGCCAAGAAGTTCAAGCCTGAGTTTCTGTCTCTAACATAAAACAAGAGACTGTTTGGGCTTCACGCCCCTCAGTCGTCGTGACCTGGAGAAAGTTCATTCGTTTCCCATA
Source organism: Schistosoma mansoni (assembly GCF_000237925.1). Classification (NCBI taxonomy): domain Eukaryota; kingdom Metazoa; phylum Platyhelminthes; class Trematoda; order Strigeidida; family Schistosomatidae; genus Schistosoma; species Schistosoma mansoni. Next base: position 235,503 of record NW_017386036.1, on the reverse strand, counting down.
TTCTTTGGATTCCGTTGCGACCAGGCGCATGGTTGCCTGCACTTGAATGGATTCACACCAAACTTCCAGTGGTAACAGCAGAACTGCTCAGATTGTCTGAACATTTGTGACCTTTTTTGTGACTTGGATGTGGTCGTTGTGGTGACCTGCCGCTGTTTCTATGACCCATTTGCACTCTGGTGGATACCCTCAGTAAAGACTTTAACACTCGCAATGAGTCCTTCTATGTATGGGTCTTTTGATGGTTCTTCTTTTTGTGTGTGGTTTATCGCGCGTGATCCAGTTGGGGGACCTCTTTCAATTATTCTGTCGGCTATACGCGCTAAATGAGATAAAGAGGTTTCAGGATCTTGTCCAATCAAATAGTATTGGACGTAGCATGGAAGAGCTCGTATCCATCCCTGATTTAGGACTGCTTCACTCACTGTATTATCACCCACTAAGACTTGAAGGTGACATAAAACTGTGACGGTGACCCATCACCTAATGTTTCTGTTTGGAAAAGCCTCTGAATTCTTTGATTGTCTGATAATGATAGACTGTCCATCATCTCTCGTTTTAAGACGGTGTATGGTCGTTGTGATGGTGTACTCGAAATCAAGTCACGGACCTAATTGGAGACTGAAGGGGGAAGACAAAACATAAGTTTCCTTAGTGAATTCCTTCAGATTTGGTGTTGTGTCTCGTGAACTAAAGCTGTAGTTGAGTAAACCACGGCTCAGGGTCACTACAATCAAATCCTGGGAGTCGGACTTTCGTGGTCATAATAGTTTCTATTTCCACTGGTAACAAATCCACCAGGTTATGGGTTTGCATTGAGCCTGACATGAGGTATATGACCAATATAGTAACTTAATAAGAACGGAAAACGAATGCTACAAAACGACAACCTTAAGATAAAAAGCTATGTGTAAATATATATATCAAACATTGTTAAGGATAATCAGGTCTACTTTTACGACTAAGTAAAAAAATAATAGTAATCAATAAATGGAATTACATTTGCGTTTAACACAGAGTTCACCAGTTTGGTGCTTGTAGGTAACCCTAGTCCTATTGATAGAGGAAACTAGAGTAGTAGTGAATAGGTCACACGAGAGAGGGATTACCTGTTCAGACACACAAAGTTTTTCAACACTGAATATAAGATAATAAGAAATACAGTGCCTATACGAAATAAAGAAGTAAATGAGTGCTTGAGCTCTATTGTTTTGACGTATACTTGAAGTCGGCTTCTAATCAATCAACCTAGACTGTTACAAGTAGGCTATGTGAAGCTGTTTTATCCCTCTCCGTAACATACAGAGTAATAACAAAACTAAAGAATGACACAGAGTCTCTGACCGTAACGATCGGGTTTCTTCGTTCGTAATCGTAGCTTTTATGCTAGGAACTGGTATCAAATGCATTAACTTCATTGTTCACTGCTCAGATTTATTGTTAAACTTGAAAAGGCTTGTATCGGCTTATACATATGGGACATACTCTAGATGCTGCATTGAACAAAATTTCCGTGTCCAGTTTGTGAGTTATAAAAAATTTCTAAGGTGATGAAATTGTCGAAGACCACTCTTGATGATATATGGAAGTTCACAAAAGCTTATTTAGCTCGTATGTTGATGTATGAACTGTCTATTATTTACATCTTAAATGAAATTAAAAGTAAAATGGCTGTAAGTAACCACCGATTCAACTCAACAAGTCTCAGTAAGCAAAAATACAGTCAAAAAATTTTGTTTTACTTCGTGAGTTTACAGTTCGAAAGTGCGACCTGTCCCGAAAACTAAGAAGTACAATGAATGTTGTAAGCCAGGCTTCCTTACATGACGCAACAGAATAAGTCAATATGCGAGGATGGCGACCTAAAGAAAAAGTAAGCTTTATAGAGTTTGAATGTATCATTGAATATCTGTATATGTTTTTATTACTTCTGTGGAGCGCTGAACAAAAAACTATTATATACTGCATATCGCTTTTCATTTAGTTCCACAGGTACATATTGACCAAACTAAATGTTCTTAGTTTAGCAACCATTTTTACTTTACGTTTCGTGAATAATGTGCATTTCACATGGCACCGTAGGTTGTGGAAGAGGGCAATCCCAGATTGTGATTATATTAGACATTTGTTTGTCTACCTTTTTGGTGTATGCTAGTTATGCTGACAAATATGAGTGGTAATTGACACCAATTGAAAGTCGAAGGCCTGTCAGCAGAAGATCGAAGTGAAGAAAATAGTAACAATAAGAGGGAGGAATTGTAATAACAACAGGATTTGGAAGGATCATGAGGTATGTAAAGGATGGCTGAGCGAAAATTTGAAAATAATGTATTCAAAGTATGATTTCCATATTTTAGGAGCTCTCTGCAGCTTCACAGTGGAAAATAGTTTGGTTTTTCCCACTGACGTTTCCATTCACCACACTAGTAGCATTAAAGCTGTTTTAAAAATTATTTTCATCATATAGAATATTAGCAGTTATTCTTGCATTGTGACATTTCACTAAATTTGAACTTCTACGTGATAAATGTACCAACGGTTTTATCTCACATGAAAAGAATGTGAAAACATTAATTGTTCCTGAGAAATATATGCGTACTTTTTAAATTTTAGCATACGATCTCCCTTATAACACAAGTCTTTTAAATATGGCAATGCTGATATATATATATATACATATGTAGATATATATAGCGCTTTTTATTACAGGTGTTAACAGGACCGTACGACAACTTCAATTGCAGTAATTCATTCGACAGTTATCTGACCAATAAGATATCATGTACAAAAGTGAGTACTCAGTTGTGTGCATTTGATGGATCTGTATTCAACACCTGAGATTCTCTAATATTATTGTTTACTTCCAAACACTTAGTTTCACTGAAGAAACTCTGTGGAATCGTGTTATAAGTTGTTACTTTGAGCATGTCCACCTACTAACTAAAACTAAATGTGGGTTAAAAACGGTGTAAGCTATTAGGATGATGATACACAGTTGATGGTTCGGGTTAAGAAATAGATCTGGAGTTTTCATCACGAACTGATATCAACTAAAATGCCCTAACGCTGTTTTGCCCAGTCGATGTATGAATTTCGCGCCAAAATCCAAGATCTGTTATATTACATCTGATTGGTTCGTCCACAAATTATAGTCTCACCCTATCATTTTATTGGTAACAATAAGTACCTGTACAAGCCTATTGTCCTGTAGTCGGTATTTGTATGTCATTATCATTGAGACAATTTACAGGGAAACGGAGTACATACTTTATACGTAGACTTCGTGAGTACACGTCGTCTGAACTTACCAGAGCTATGCTGTTCTTGTACTCTGTACTACTTTCAAGGCATTTTTGAATTCCTTCCACGTCAAAAGCCTCTGAGATAGGATAGTTTACTGAGAAGTATACTCTGGGTCTGTCAACATCCTCTCAGAAGTACTTAATGCATTATTACCACTTAATATATGGAGAAAAGATTATGGTAGTCCGAAAAGGATCAGCCGAAAAACTGGAAAGCACAACACAGAGGTTCTCATCGGCTAAAAGACAGACCAAAACATATGATGCACATGACAATATTATTCGGCGTTTTCTGGCTAAGATGCCACAGGTATTCGAAGTTTGACAGCGCTTTAATTAGTAACACCTATTATGAATCGTACGCACCTAGTAAAATTAAAAGACAGAAGCGAGGAGGTTCGAAGATATGTTTGATAGGTTATCAATATATCGTGGGTTGACTGATCTAAACTGACTAGCCACTGCAGAGGATATTGAGCAAGGTGTCTCCACTCGTGATTTGGTGCGGATGCATGATAGAGAGCCTTCAGGTAAGTGAGCCCATTAAAATTAATGTGATCAGCATCCAATGTCAAAGACTTACAGAGCTATTTATTTTGAGGATTTATTTAACGCTACATAGAAATGTACAAGATTCCTTGAAGCACACATACAACTAAATTAAGCTATATTACAAACAGGCCACCGACATGTGGTACATCAAATACGAAATTATCATCTTGAGACAAGCAGTTCAAGGTTCTTGAAGTGAAGAAGCGGTTATTACAACTCCAAGATAGCTAGTTGTGCAAGGCATGCTCGAAAAGTCCCGCCACTGGTTCTCAATCACATGTTACATGTTGTTGGGGATTTGGGATGTCGTTATTTATCGGCTATTCGCAGCATTTTTTCCGTCACGTTTGAATTTTCGTAATCTCTGTGCTTGTTGCATAGCGTTTATTCCGATCTATTAGCTTGACGTATTTGTTGCTCACAAGCTAGGCGAACGTTTAGTAAGCTTCATTTGGTTATATTTAACAATGCAAACTCAGGCAAGTGAAATTCATCATTTATCAAGTCAGAAATAGATCGAAATCAGAGTTTAAAGTAAAAATGAGCTCTAAAATCATCTACATATGACTGACCTCCCTACATATTGTAGTGATGAACATGTGTGTTCGTAGTTGTTTATAAATTGTAGATTGAAGCAATTGAACGTTTAACTATTTCTGAATATTTTAAAACTTAGTAATATAAAGCCGTAAACAGATCTACCCATTATAAGTATCATCTTTTTCGACTGGACTGATATAATATTACGTAAGGTATCTGAGAAAGAAAAATTATATGAGTAACAATTGACTTTGTGTGATGTTTATATGAACCAATGATTCCCTTGTATTGATGACTATTTGATTTTGAATTCCAAATACAGTACATTTGTTTGTGCTCATCTAATACTTCTTGATTAATTCGTGTTATTGCTGTTTACACTATAATTCAAATACTCTTATACATTGCATTGGAGTCGCGATGGAGCCTGTGATGGAACGGTTGGATATACATTCAGATTTTAATGCTTCTGAGGATTACATGGAGAGGTTCGAAATCTGGGCTATGACCAAGGAAGATGATGAGGATTTTAATATTGTGACCCATTTCCTTACACTCATCGGAAAAGAAGCATACAGCTTGATAAATACTTTGGCATTTCCAGACAAACCGATTTCACTCCCTTATGCAACCCTCAAGCAACTACTGTTGGAACATGTGAAGCATACAAATTTCGAATGCGGTAAAGGAGGACAATTTGATGAAATGACTCGCCAGAACATCAGGAATTCCAGTACTTTACTACACCGTCACAGTCCAATATCTAATCAAAGTTATTCAAATAACAGTTCATTAAATTGTGAAACAGTTCACGAAGATGAGCACAAGTTTGGTAAATGCTTGTTCTGTGGCGTGTTTCGCTTGTGTAATTCATGTGTATTTTGTAATTCTGAATGCTTCAAATTTGGCAAAACTGGACACAGTCAGTTTTCAATACCATGTTTCGTTTCGCTGAAACGAATGCTGAAAATTGTGATCGTAATCCTATTAAATTGGGTGTTCCTAATGATCACTTATTTTTATCCAAGACTTCTAGAAGCGGTATAACGTCATATAGAAGTCCAGAGTTGAATGAAACCCAGAATCATTGTGAGACGAAAGTTTCTATTCAACCAACTTCTTATCGCATCTCTCGTGTTATTGTACCAGATATGATCTGTCATAATGATTCACATATTTCTGATGAAATTTCTTACAACTCTGAGAATAAAATGTTAAATGAGTCAAACCATGGTCGAAAACCAGATTCAGTTTTGGTAGATGCTGATTTTCCTGATAATCCATTCTCTAATGAAACTCTTAATAAAATGGAGGGAAATGTTTCAGAAAAATCAAATTCTTATGTCATATCAAGTGTCAGTGGTCCTCAAAATGAATTCCTCTCTAGTGATATTCCTGATGAATGTGATAAATATGTTGCGGATGAGTGGGATTCTAGCCACATTTCTGATGTTATTGTATCAGATGTTAGATATTCTCCAAACCAATGTGTGTCTAGTAGAATCCCTAGTCAATGGTATGGTGAATCAAATTGAATAGAAAGTTTTCACGAAGCAATCAGAGAACCAGTTCGCTCAGATATGAAGTTTGCACGGGCAGGAAATCCAAATCAAGTCCAAGATTATCCGATGAGTATGAGGCAGATGCATGTTTTCCATTCGATTGTTTCGCAGGTAATCAAGCCTAGATGAATCACATGTCTTGATTACATATACCAATGCATATCTTTCTGTGTTTTTTAATATAAATAACAAAAACAATGTGTATCATAATTTTTATTCAAGTCAAAGTCACATGATGGAATACCTCAAATTGTATATCAGTGTGTATCCCCAAATACTCACATACAGTAATCGAAGCTTGAGATTTGAGAAGATAATGAAAATTGGGGACATCATATTGGTTATAACATCGCGACGTATGGACCCAACATTATTTCGTGGGGGAGGATAGTGTTCGGAAGTCTATGATGCAAATTCTAAATACCAGTGGTTTCACTACACAACCGACATGATTGTATACGATTCCAGGAATCAGGTGAGTCTGTTCCAATTTCGGTTGTTAATTCTAATACTAACGGGTGCATTCTGGATAATACAGAGTGTACATCCAACACACTGTCGGACGGATGTAAGATGAACTTAAGAAGAAGACGTACAATCGATTACAGACACTTACACTCCAAATTAAGCTGTGGCGGATGCGGTGTTTATATGAACCAATGATTCCCTTGTATTGATGACTGTTTGATTTTGAATTCCAAATACAGTACATTTGTTTGCGCTCATCTAATACTTCTTGATTAAATCGTGTTATTGCTGGTATTACTAGTTTATACTATCATCGAAATACTCTTAAACATCACACATTGATGGCTTTTTCTCCCCTTCTTTCTGAGCATTTACAGGAATTGTGTATAACATTACTGTGAGTGCCACATAATTTAGTCGAATATTCTTCGTAAGTAAAGCGATTCGTGTCTGTTTCGAATATGGTAACTGAAACATGTCTTGTGTAATACTAGTTTTGATGTCTGTCATAGGGTTAACAGATAAATTTTTTTAAACATAATTCGAAATCACCAGTAGTATTATTATTATTTTTATTCAAAAACATCTTATGGGTACATAAGTGCTGTGAAACTGGTACTTATAACGCAAGCACAAAGTCACCCGTTAAAATTGTCGGCATACCTCCCCATAAAAATATGAAGACGTAAATGAAAATTGGGCAAAAGTTTATTGATGCATCAATTCTATTGGTACAAAAACAGCAAAATTTGATGCAGAGAAATCTGTTTATAAGTTCTATATATAGTGGAATCAGAAGTACAAACACAAAGAACTTTTCGCAGTAAACAGTTCTTGTCACTTCTCCGCACTTTGTTACATTCCGAACCGTATTTTTGTTCGTAAAGAGGACTGCAAGAAGAGAAGTGTTTGAGAAATTGCAGTCTTACCTAGTTATTGATGATTCTTAAGTAAAAATTGTCGACTTTCCTCTTCACCACATTTCTCAATAATCTGTTGTTTGTGCATCTTTTGGCTTCGCTGAATCCTGTCCGCTCCGTCTGGGTAATGATGTTGTAGTGTTATTACGGAAGTTATGTGTGTCATTTATTTTCCATCGGCTGCATTGTCTGAGAATATGATGAGCTATTTAGTTTATTTATTTTGTAATTGATTAAGCTTACCTGTAAGAGTTCGTCTTCTGAAACTAACCAAGATCCAGGTTACATCTGCTCGGAATTCTTTTCGCGTCTATGCGAACAGAAGAGGACGCCCATTTCCAAAATTATCCCTTATTACCGACTGGAATAACGAATATCTACAGAGTTGAAAAAAACAAATACTTTTTATTATTGGTGTTGTAAGTAGAACGTAATAAGTAGCACTTAACAATTATTAAAAGAAAGTTACTTCTTTCGATAATACTTTAATAACTGAAGAAAGGACTACAAATTATTTAAGACCTACCGGTTACTCGACATTTCGTCCTAATTCTTGAGGAAAACAACGATTCACACAAACTCAGGGTACCCATGACTGTTAAGTTATTCTTAATACGCTGTTTTGCTGACCCCAACAAATCTTAAACAAGGACAGTGAGGTTCAGTAGGGTAATTGGTATCCCAGGTCAAGTTACGAAGCAACAATGGAGCCAAATTGTACACTACAAAATATAGAAAGCTTAATTAACATCTTCCGCATTGATTTCGCAAGTTTATTGCAGCGAAACACGACTAAAATGTGAGAAAACCTGATATTCCAGCAATTCAACGGATACCCAAAAGACCGTCAACGAGCGTTTCTTGACGGGCAGTTCAAGGTCGTTAGAATGAAACGGCGGGTGGCTTCGAAAGGGTTTGACTTTTACCGTGCCGCTGTGCAACTATGGTTGTGCACGGTTCTAACAGAAGTGACTTTCAGCTCACCATTTATTGCACAGACCCAAAATAAAGATTGTCAGTCGCAATATTTAGACCTGTATTGTATACTCATTTGAAATGAAACACACGTAGATGAGCGACGTCGCGTTCTTTGTTCAAGTTGTGGCTGTGAGTTAGAAGATGCACGTTCGTGACGGAAAAAATAATGCGGAGTTGGGTCATTGTTGTTCTTCTTACCTACTGACACGACATACGTGTGCGTGTAGTGTAAAAATAATTGTCAACCACAGAAGTCATATTCTCCTATGTACTTCTTTCACACGGGTCTCAAAATTGTCCTAACTGGTAAATCGTCGCAGTAACATAATATCACTGCAGATTCGTCATCACGATGGCATCGCTTTCGTTACTTGAGGGATGGACGTAACCAGACATAGTGTGGCTGACATGAAAATAAAATTTAAGTGTCTTGATTTGACCGCTTCTGAAAAATCTTATGACTTGTCGGAGTAGCACGTCAATCGTTTTGCGATCGTCCGACCTTCAAGTGCTCATTACCCTACATCAGTGGACCATACCACTTAAGCGTTTCCAGCTCCTCCTTGTCCCCCTGTTTTGGGGATAGCAGAAACTTCGATTAAGATGTTTCAACTCTCTTTTTATTATAACTAAATTGTTGTCCATTGCATTGTGTTCATTGTTTGATTGCTTTGTGTAATTACTGTCACTACGAAATTTCAGTTTCACCGTTTTTTGTTACTATTTGCATCCTATTTGTGGTTAATCTTTTGCAGTTCAACGTCATCTAACTTTTTTTCATTAAAGTACTGTGATGATCATCACATAAAGAGGTGACATAGTCATAGTGTATCTTTTGTCTCAACTAAATTGCCATTTATGACTTGTTAACCTGTCATTTTTTAAGTCATGCATTTTTACTGTAAATATTACTTAAAAAGACTCCACCAGGAGTTCTCGAAATAAAAGGATTACACAAATTACGTGGTAATGACTCGTATTTGCATATGAGCCAAAGATTTGATAAAAATTCATGTACTGTTGTAAGGTGTATAATTAACCGTCTTTTTAGACAAAGTTTTTGATCATTAAAATAATAATGGTCCTCATGAATCGATTGTCAAGAAATTCGTCCGAAATAAGGTCTTAGTTATGGTGGTTATGATGGAACTTCCATATTTTTCCCGAATATTTATTTTGGATGTGTTGAAAGCCTGATGACTTTGTAGTTGTTCATGCACTACTTAGTTTAATCACAGTAACATAATTCAAATAGTAAATAATTGGTTCCTGTTTCATAATTATGAAAACAAGCACTAAAATTCCTGATAAGTAAAGGACGTCTAATTATTGATTGTAGAAACTAACTGTTATTGAGCTTTTTTCGTCTTTATTAACTAGTTTCGGAGAAATTTCAAAGACGTGCAGTTTTCTAACTACAGGCTAATATTTATCCTGGTCTATTACTACTAGTTAGTAGAAATAACAGTCAGAATGCATCATAGAAATATAGGATTACTTGACCAATGCATTTCGCCTGGATTGATGTTATTTCTTACACAGTCTGGTTCCTACTTGTTAGTTCATCAGCCTTATAAAGAATTTAAGCGGGAAAAGAACCCTTGAAACGTATCTGCTGAGTATCACATCCATCAACTCATTAACAACAGTTGAACATGTTTCGTATCAGTTGTCATTTTAGACAGATATCACCCATTGTCAATTTATAACTATATGAGTTTAGATGTATCTTTTATTGAAGAGATATCCTAATGGATAAAGTACATAACGTTTAGTTATCAGTCGGGAATTTTTAAATCCGCATCATCTTTGGTTTAAGCAACCAGCTAATATTATTAGCACTTTACTGTCGCTCAAAACCTTGTGCACTAACATGTACTTGAATGCTAAGTTTAATCGTCATAATATTAGTGACACCACACCCGTTAACCAAAATATTTCAAGGTAGGGATTAATATGAACATCTTGAACAGAATCACATGACATCTGTTAGTCGAAGAGATCGTTATTGAGTCAAGATTTAATACATGTACCCGAAAACCAGCAAGTCGGCATCCTTATCTGAAACCTACGTGGCTTGTCTCTTATCGCCTAAAAAAAACACTTGCAACAGTTGTTTCAAACGTGCCAATAATATCCCAACAGAAACCTAAAAATAACACGCGTTTTATGTCCACCAAATACATAATGTTGCTCCGGGACATTTTTGTCATTAACAACTAGTTTAGAATTGAAATGTCAAGCGATTGGGAGTACAAACCATTTTATCGGTTTAGCAAGTTGTTGGCAAAATATACTTATATATCTAGACAAATCAGTTAACATTCCCCAATGTAAGGCTCTAGAAAAATGTTCACCGAAGCGCGAAATAAATTCATAGCAGTTCGTTTTGAGTTTCTCTAATATTGTCATATATGACCGTTAATTACTGAAGTTGTTAAAATATTTTATGTTTAATGATATATGTTTCTTAATCAATCATCGTATTTGGTGAAACCACCGAGTGAACTGAAAGCAAAATCAGTCAATAAGTTTGCGAAAATTCTATGACTGAATTATACATCATGTGTAACATACCACCCTACTGCCTACCGAGACCTGCGACACCGGCTAAAGCAGAATACAGTTGAAAAAACCAACGTTGTGCACGACACGAGTTCATAAAATCGTTCACTTGATTTGAGGATGATAAAGATCGGTGGTTGGTAGCCACTGATAGTACAAACCTAAAAAAGATTTTCTTTTTATCGTAAACAACTCGTTCTATTTATTTTCTGTTTTCAATTCATACCACTCTCGCCTAATAATATAGCTAAATTTGTACTGAATTTCTTCCTAATATTGTATGGCCCTCCTAATTAGTGAGTTCGCCTTCTGAATGAAATTCCGAAGTGCCAGATATGCACTTACGATCCCTTAAGTTTTCATCATATATAGGCTTTATTAACAACTTCATGTATCCTTGGTGTCGTAGCTGATCAGGACATCTGTCGTTTCTTCACTAACTTTCTGAAATATCAACTAAGCTGCATGAACACCTACTAGTCGTCACCTCTGTGTGTTGTTGGTCTTTTTAAGTTTCTCAAGAAAATTTTCTTGGCTTAAACATAACAGCCTTTTTTAGTGTTTTAAAACCTATACCCAACCATCCCAAAATCTATACATGGTCCATCCAAGTGATCGTTTCTCTGTGCGAATTAGACAAAAAATTTTCAACAGGTTTTATGTAATGCATTGGTTTGACTGCCCTAATATTCTTATCTTTTTTTCTTTGGTACGTTTTCTCACTTAATCTCGACATTTTAATCGTCTTTCTCAAACATACTGAACCTAAAGTGTTCTTCCGAATAATTGGGGGATATTTTATTAGTATACTTAAGTTTCCTACTTATTTTATAATCAATTAAAAACCTTAACCTGATCATCTTTTAATTCCGTTTAATCGGGTACTTTGTTTCCAATTAATTTAAGTCGTTTGGTACTAAGTGATTCGAGCATATCATAACCATGAGACTGCAAGTGAACCGCAGATAGTGAATTTAAATAAATTATACATGAAACTCATAATTCTCTATTATCTAAGTCAAAACTCTCAGTTCTCTAAACAAACTTTTTATTTGTCGTAAATACGTAAATTATGTGCCATGTATCTGAGTATGTTCTGTGTTATACATGAATTGAAAATTGTTTAGGCCTCTCGTGGGAAAACTGTGGTTGATTTCACTGGCCGTTTAATTAATGGGAGTTTACGATATCGTACGTCTGATGAACTACAATCAACTTTTTCAACACCGCCCCCGCAGGACTCTCGAAAACGTGACAAAAACTCTGATGAATGTTCAAAAACCTGGGCTTCAAGGTTAAAGCAACTTCCATGTTATCTACAGCTGCCTCCTATATCTCTACCTGCTCGACTAGATGCAGTGGCTATCGACTATCTCCGAGAGCACTCTCTTTCTCCCCCGAAAGCGATCGAAGATCGTTCTAAAATTCTTACAAATTACCTGTGGTCGCGCCCTCTTATATCTGAGGTAAACAGATACTACTATTCATTTGTTTATGTCATGAATATGTTTTTACATCGCCTAATTTTTCGACACCAGTTTTTAAATGCAAGTTATAAGACTGAACTTCAGTGACGGCTTTTTAAATTCTATCATAGGGAAAAGTTATCCGTAAATCATCGAAAATTCAGGACTCATGGGACTTGGATTCATGTGATGAAGACGAAGGTCTGGTGTTCGCTCTGAAGAACTTTACTTCTCAACATGAAGCCCAAATTAGTAGAGAGTTGGATTTAAAGTCATGGAAATCACTAAGGTAAGCTTTCACCTTATCCACATCGCATTCCTATTAAATAATTTAAGGTGTTTGATTTTATCTATGGAATACTCGTTTTTGTTGGTAGAGAAAAGTCTGAACATGCACCTGTTAATGAATCACTTCTTATTTCCTCACTGAGTAATATTTTGACCTTTAGAGGTTGAATGCATCAGTGACTGTTGTGTAACAACATTGTATGATTTGTCTTTTGACTATCTAGCTTATTGATGATTCAATTTCGCCTATAAGGTTGCTTTTTTTAAACAATGAACAACTATCGACTTTACCTTGATTCAATCTGGTTAAGAATGTTGATGACTAAAGCAACCTTATGAACTTTTATCATAATTTATAAGAACTCTCGTCTAAATTAGAGCGAATAGTTTCACAGTATTTGAGCGCCGAGTTGATGTAAGACATTATATAGGAATAATATATATTTAAAAACCTTAACCTGATCATCTTTTAATTCCGTTTAATCGGGTACTTTGTTTCCAGTTAATTTAAATCGTTTGGTACTAAGTGATTCGGGCATATCATAACCATGAGACTGCAAGTGAACCGCAGATAGTGAATTTAAATAAATTATACATGAAACTCATAATTCTCTATTATCTAAGTCAAAACTCTCAGGAAAATATCTAGATTTTAAATCGGCACATCCACACTCGACCAAAGTGACAGTGGTCAAAAATATGATTACAAGAGCTCAAAAACTTGTCACGGAACCAAACGATGTGAAAAAGGAAATAAATTTAATTACATCCAGCCTAATGATGAACAATTATCCGAAAGATTTTATAAAAAGAATAATTAAGAATGAAAGAAATGACGGTATGGATAATACAAAAAGATTACAGAAAAAGGAATGGGTTAACACAGTGGTGATCCCATATCGGAAAGGTATTTCAGAAGATATTAGAAGAATCTTAAATAATCAAAATATAAGAGTATTTTTTCGAACAAACAATACCCTAAGATCAAAGTTAGTAAGAATTAAAGATCCAATTCACAAAGAAGAACAACAAAATTGTGTCTATGAAATCAAGTGTAGTGACTGTAATGCAACGTATGTAGGTGAAACATCAAGACAACTGAATGTGAGGGTGAAGGAGCACAAACAATGTTTGAAAAACATCCCTAAATCCTCAGATGATGTAAGAAAACTAGAGAACAAATCAGCGATAGCATTACACTCGATAGAATCGGGTCATACAATTGATTTCGTTCACACAAAAATCTTTCAAAAAGATTTCAATTCTTACAAGGAAAGACAAACAGCTGAAGCCTTATACATATGGGCTAATCCAAACAATATTAATAGGAGAGATGGAATACAATTAGCTGTACCATGGCAGCTAATCATTAATAAGTAATATCCTTAATGTTTATATCTAATTCATATTATCTAAAATGACAACAATTACACTCAATGATTCTAATCAGTTGTCTTATCGGAATTTGTTAAACAATTCACAGGAACATTAAAAATGACACATACATACAGTCAAAAATTACGCTCTTCAAATTTCACCTTTATATTTTATTTTTATTTTGTTTAATTATCTTCATGTTATACATACTGTGACAGATATGATTCATATCATATATTTTTATAGAGTTGAGATCATGAGTCAATTGAAGCTAGACTACCATGGAAAACCTGGAAGCACTGGACGGCCGTTTCGTCCTATTATGGGACTCCTCAGCAGTGCGCGTCCACGAACCCACTCTCGCGGGATTCGAACCCAGGACCTACCAGTTTCGAGCCGAAGCCCTTAACCGATAGACCACTGAGCTGGCATCCAACGGTGTTAATTTCTAACTTCAACTGATTCACGAAATTGAGCAACCATTCACCAATGTCATCAGTGAGTTCCTATCTCACAACAGACCTGGTTGAACTCCACCGGTTACTGCTTCTCACTAGAACTCCAGGAAATACTTCAAGGAGTCAGTCACTAGTGAGCACCTGATTATTATCAGAAGGGGTTTTGTGGAGATTTTAGTATTTTTATAGAGTTGAGATCATGAGTCAATGATGACATTGGTGAATGGGTTGCTCAATTTCGTGAATCAGTTGAAGTTAGAAATTAACACCGTTGGATGCCAGCTCAGTGGTCTATCGGTTAAGGGCTTCGGCCCGAAACTGGTAGGATCCGAGGTAATCAGTTAAAAAAGGGAGGGGGGCTGAAGAGGTTTATAATATTCAGTTCCTTATAAATTCACCGATAAGAGACAATATATAATGTGAATGTAATTTTCTCCTCTCACCTCTTACGTTTTCTATACATTATGTTATATGAACACTCATCACTTCACATCACACACCTTTTTGCACACTAATACACATACCTAGTTTAGACATTGTTAACATTGATTGGATGACCTATTCAGTGTATAATGAACTCGGAGAACCATGTACCTATTTATATTCGATAATTTTGATGTTTGATTATAATTCCTTGAAAAAGCTTGGACCAGATTGCCAGGCGAAACGTTGGATTTACTACAAATTCATTCGCTGAGATTTTACAAATATATATTATTCCTATATAATGTTTTATCATAATTTTCTAAAAATATGATAATTGTTCTCTGCCACTTTTCCCATTAACTTTGACTTGCTTATTAGTTAATCATATCAAATGTCTGGGCACGGATATAGTATCGAGAAGATCTTTTGTCGGTCAACACACAATCCCATTTTTGCAATGTTTATGTATAAATGTGACCGTCAATGATATCCATCTACCTAGTGGTTTGAATTTTCTGTTTGCCGTTCGTTGACAAATACGTTACTTTTAGATATCTTGGTTGTACATCGAAGATCCAATGATTGACTTATCTACCATTGAGAATATTACAGGTCATCTTATATTTATATAGATTTCTGCTCATTCGGAATAAAATAAATATTGAGAAATTCCAATCAATTTTCTGATTAATTTCACTTAAGACTGTAGTATAATCATTATAATATTGTGTTCTCGTTGTTTTTAGTTTCCGACTTTTTTTATCAGTGGCAGGAATATCTGGAGTAGTTGGTTTTAAAGCGTGGTTTTTTCCGTTTATTGTTGCCAAGTCGATACCATAAGAGTGGGTTTCTCAAACTCCGAGCTAACTATTTATTCCATTTTTTAGTTACTCTGGGCACACTTGTGAGCTGTATCTTGTCTCACGTTTGGCACCCAACTTTGCTACCGTTTGCCGCGTCTTGTACGAAATTCGTAAACGATGCCCAAGTTTCATTCCAAAGTCATTATTTGATTTTGGCTCTGGGCTCGGAACAGTCGCCTGGTGAGTATTCTGGATGGAGTTTTATGACATCTCTCACACTGAAATTCTACATTGCCAACTAGTACTATTTTAGTTTAATCAGAAGTGACTTTTTTATGCATATTAATTATCATATACTGCAAGGAAATAATTGTAAATCACAATACGTTGCAAATAATTTGACTTCCTCTGTGGTGTGTGTTCTCGTTCACTACAGCTCTACTACCTCTAATCTAGTGGTGGTGCTTATTTATTATGATGGCCATGTCAGGACGCATGGATGCAAACGCGTATCGCTTATATTATATCAGAATGATAGGACTGGAAACAACTAGTTTGGCTGGGTGACATAATGACTTCATTTTGTTTCGTCGATATCTAGCTAGCTTTTTTAACCTGCAACATTGAGAACACGAGATAACAGTGGAGCTATAATATTCTATAGTTCGCTGGGGCTAAGAAGTAGGATATCATTTGGGAAATCATGCCAGGAATTTAAAATGTATTTATTGTACTTGGGCTAATGTACATTTGCACCAGGTCGCTTACGTTGGTTGTGACTGGCTGACCGATGTTATCCTAAACAAATCTTTTTAGATAACCAGTGTTACCAGTTTATAGCTATCTTATGAAGTGCAATAAATTCGTGATAGTTTTGCTTTTTTCAAGGTGAATAAATGTATGGGAGCAGCACACCAAAGCAAAATTTTGATTCACACTGAAACTGTATTGTTATTTGTATAACAGCAACTAACCGTTATCTTCAATTACAGTCCTTCCTATTACAGAAAGAAAAGGGATTATAAAAATCGGGACTTTATTTCATCTTGCTTTTTCTTTTGATTTATCGATGTGAAGTTTGACGAAGAGGATCACAATACATTTGCTTCCTATCTTTTTGTTATACCAAAGCATCTGTTCAGAAGTATTCATATATATATATATCCAATTCAAAAGGCTTTCAAAGTCTATCCTCTTTAATTTAAACTACCATAAAGTTGCAGTTTTTCATGCAGTAGGTTTTAGATGCCGAGATAGTTATCAGGAAGAAATAGACTGTTCTCTCAGCGTTGGTCCAATCTATAATTTATTGTTTTGTCAGTCAGATAAGATTATCCTATAGCAGACAAACAATTCCATTTATAAAAAATATATTAATTCGCCAAAAAGTGAGCAACTAAATCAACTAACAAAGCAGCGTTTGGTAGATTTGAGGTTCCTGTTTACTTCTCAATAAAACTGCTAACTTTCCTCTTACCATCTTTGTTTTGACTACTTCGTATACATTTTGTCGTTTTTTCATCATAATCATTTTCATTCCATAGCGCGAACACCAACTGTTATATAACAAGGTAGGAGCGTAAGTGGTTTTATTTTCAAGATATTTTTAGTGAAATGAAATTTTAGACTGAATGCAAAACGATACTAGAAAAGTCTTTCTTATTTTTGTCGTTCCACTGGTCTAGTGATCTACTGACTAAGATGACAGCTAATTCATCATTAATATACTTATTTCGTCATTATTCGTAGTCATTTCGACTCGCTTAATTTTTTTTCTCTGTTATACGCTGAATATTTAGGGCAACAAACACAGTCTGGCCAGTTGGTTGCGTACGCCAGCATTATTTGGTGGAACCGTCATTGCATATGACACGATTATCGGAGTTTATGTTTCAAAAGCAGGGGAGTGCTCAACCCTTTGAATCTGTGTTTCCGGGTGTTTACCATCGCCGCTTCATGCCTAGTACCAAGGTAATCGACTTTACATTTGTCGTTTTCCTTAATTTATTCAAAATCCCAACAGAACATATATTCATTGATCTTTAACACTCCTCGTAGTGTTACCCGAAATTATATTTTCTGTAAATTTATGAACTAGGTAGCTTCCTGCTTTTATAAGCATCGGGATTTTATCCCCAAAATGGTTTGCTAGTTGTACTTGTGCACTAGGTTATATAAATTCCAGCTACTGGCCTGAATAGTGTAGTAGTCATTAGACATTTCATAAAAGTATTTATTACGTAAAGGTAAGGTTTTTAACTTGTATTTACTTAGGCTGATAATTTGCATTGGATAATGGTCACAAAAATTTTAATTCGCTTCATGGTTTGTTAAGTATATTAGAATACAACGGTTTCTGAATTAATCCAGGAAAAGTATTGTAGTCTTATTGTCATAGGCTCGACATATAAACAGACAGTTACCACCAATCAATCCTCCTGTGGCTAACTTTGCGGTCAATGACGTTAACGCGAAAATAGACTTATAGAAAAAAATTGCACTTGGATTCCTGAAGCATGTTCTTAGTGTTATATCGAGTGCATGCGTGTCCTGTTTAAAATATGACGTGATGATCCCCGCCAATGAGAGAGGAGTGAATAATCGACCAGAGCGATGACACACGAAAAATTTTACGAGCAGTCTAGAGCACTAGTCAGTCCTGCTATCTGCCTGGTCCAGCCAGTTAAGTCCAGAACACCAACAACAGCCTCTGCAATATGAATCATTATTCTCAAATATACTGCGTTTATATACCAAACAGACAGACCACATCGTATCATAAAATAGGAAACAACATTCGTATAAGATTTGGCCAAATGTGGCTGTGAATAGGGGGGAACAGTAATCAATAGACTGGGGATAACTCAGGAATGGTAAATCGTACAGTAATAGTCTATGGGTCAAAATAAAGATCATGATGAGGGGAACATGAATATGAATAGTTAAGTTACTTAATAATTATACAATAGGAAATATACGTATCATTGCTTACTTACGCCTGTTACTCCCAATGGAGCATAGGCCGCCGACCATCATTCTACAACCCACTCTGTCATAGGCATTCCTTTCTAGTTTTATCCAATTTTTGTTCATTTTTATCATGTCTGTCTTCATTTCTCGGAGTAATGTGTTCTTCGGTCTTCTTCTTTTCTTTTGGTATTCAGGATTCCATGTGAGGGCTTGTCTTGTGATGCAGTTGGGTGGTTTCCTCAATGTGTGTACTACCCACTTCTAGCGCTTCTTCCTCCGTTGGAATCTGGTTTATTCTCTCCCACAGTAGGTTGTTGCCGATATTGTCTGGCCAAAGGACCCGAAGTATTTTGCGTAGACAACCATTAATAAACACTTGCATCTTCTGGATGATGGCCTTCGTAGTTCTCCAGGTTTCCGCTCCATACCGTAGAACTGTCTTGACATTTGTATAGAAAATTCTGATCTTGGTGTTGGTTGACAATTGTTTTGAGTTCCAGATGTTCTTCATTTGTAAATATGCTGCTCTTGCTTTGCCGATCTGCGCTTTCACATCTGCATCAGATCCACCGTATTCGTCAATGATGCTGCTCAGATATGTAAGGGATTTTACATCCTCCAAAGCTTCTCCGTCAAGTGTGATTCGATTGATGCATGCTGTATTGTATCGGAGAGTCTTGTTTTTCCCTTTGTGTATATTGAGACCTATTGCTGCTGCTACGCTGGTCGTCTTCTCCTGCATTTGTTGTTGCGTGTGCGATAGAAGTGCCAGATCGTCTGCGAAGTCTAAATCATCCAGCTACATCCTAGCTGCCCATTGTATCCCGTGCTTCCCTCCAGATGTTGACGTCTTCGTGATCCAGTTGATCACCAGAAGAAAGAGAAAGGATGAGAGTAAGCAACCTTGCCTAACACCGCTCTTTACCTCGAATGAGTCGGTGAGTTGTCCTCCATGGATGATTTTGCTGTTCAATCCATCATAGGAATTCTGTATGATATTGACTATCTTCTCAGGCACGCCGTAGTGTCGAAGAAACTTTCATAGTGCTGTCCTGTCCACGCTAACAAATGCTTTTTCGTAGTCAATGAAGTTGATGTAGAGTGATAAATTCCATTCAATTGATTGTTCCACAATGATCCGTAGAGTTGCAATTTAGTCTGTACACGATCGACCCTTACGGAATCCAGCCTGTTGGTTTCGAAGTTGGGTGTCTACGGAGTCCTTTATTCTGTTTAACAATGCTCTGTTGAAGACTTTTCCTGGTATTGAGAGAAGAGTGATGCCCCTGTAGTTATCACATCTACTGAAATCGCCTTTCTTTGGTATTTCGATCAGAAGTCCTTCTTTCCAGTCTGTTGGTACTTGTTTCTTTGTTGTATCATACAATTGTCTCATGTTTCCTTCTCTTGCAGCCTTTTCTGCCGTCATTGCTAAATCTTCCACATATTTACGTTTGTCGGTTCTGATGCTTCTCTTCACTTGCTTGTTTACTTCTGTGTATTCGGCTTGTGCCTTGGCTTTTTCTGCTCTTGTTCGGCTGCTATTGATTGCTGCCTTCTTGTTCCTCCTTTCTTCAATCTTATCCAGTGTACCAACAGTGATCTATTCCTTGTGATGGTGCTTCTTGTGACCCAGAACCTCATGACATGTTGAAGTGATTGCCTCGTCGATCCCTTTCCAGTTGCTCTCCATTGAGTAGATCATGAAACGCCTGAGACCTATTGCTGGGGGCTATCTTGAATTTGTTGAGTTTGTCAGTATCCCGAAGAAAAGCCGTATTAAACTTTTGTGATGTTGTCTGCCACGTTATCCAGTGCTTCTTGGGTTTTAATTTTATCTTGACGACCAGCAAGTAATGATCTGAGGCTATATCAGCTGTTCTCCTGGTTCTCGCATCCTTCATGGTCCTCTTGAACTTTTTGTTGATGCAGATATTGTCGATTTGGTTATGCGTAGTGTGATCCGGTGAAGTCCATATGGTTTTGTGAATGCGTTTGTGTGGGAATATAGTGCCGCCTATGACCAGTTTATTGAAGGCACATAGGTTTGCAAATCTCTAATCATTTTCGTTCCTTTCTCCCAGTCCATGTCGTCCCATCACGTCTTCGTATCCAGTGTTGTCCATTCCAACCTTGGCATTCAAATCTCCCATCAGAATGGTCAGGTCCTTTGTTGGGCATTTCTCAACGATTGACTTCAGCCTATTGTAGAATTCATCTTTAACGTCTTCCTTGAAGTCATTGGCAGGCTCATAGCATTGGATGACGTTCATTGTAATGCCCTCTTTCTTTGTTTATAAGGCAGCTTTGATGATCCATGGTCCATAAGATTCCCATCGTATAAGTGCATTTTGTGCTTGTTTCGACAGCATCAATGCCACTCCTTGAGTATGTGGGGCATTTTCTTCTTCATGGCCGGAGTACAACAGAGGCTCCCCTGAAGATAGTCGTTGTTGTCCAACCTGCGTTCGATGTGTTTCACTAATTCTAGGCACCCCCCCAGGTTGTATTTCCTCATTTTTGCAGCAATTCCGAAGACTATATACGCGTGGCCATGTGAGTGCATTTCGAGAGGGAGAGCGGACTCTCCCCACTCTCGGCCGTACCAGGGCATTTGGGGGCAAATAGGAACAATAACAGGGCGGACTTGCATGCATATAGCAAACAATTCTCTTTGAACCTAGCACACAACAATACTGTCATGCACTGTCCCATCGCCCTTGGCAGTTCAGGCAACCCGAAAGTCACGAGAACACCATCAGGGCATACGACAGGCTAGGTACCCCATGGCCGGTAACGACTGATCCACCAAACGAGGCGGAAGTCCGCAAGGAACTCCAACTCTTGAAACGCTACAAATCACCAGGCCCAGATGACTTACCTCCAGCTCTTTTTAAAGATGATGGTGACTTTCTGGCCAAGGTTTGGGATCTAGAAAGTGTTCCAACATCATGGAATGAGTCAATAGTCGTCCCTAGGGTTCACGTTGTTCCTGTAACAACTATCGGGGGATAAGTCTACTTCCGATTGCGTCCAAACTATTGGCTTCTGTCATTCTTCGTAGTTTGTTTAAAACCCGAGAACGATTGACTCGCGAGGAGCAGGCTGGTTTTCGTTCTGGTCGAGGATGCATTGATCACATCTTCACCCTCCGCCTAATGTTAGAACACCGTCATACTTATCGCAGGCCAACAATCGTAGTGTTTCTTGATATCAGGGCTGCCTTCGATTCGTTGGACGGGACTGTTCTCTGGGATTGTCTATTGAAGAAGGGTGTGCCTGAGAGGTTTATTAACATCCTAAAAACTCTATATACCAACACCTCAGGTAGAGTGAGGGCATACAATCACTTTTCTGCATTGTTCCATTCAAGCAGTGGGGTTAGGCAGAGTTGCCTCATCCAACCATGTTATATCTTGTGGCCGAGTGGATGCCTTGCTAATGTGTGTCTTGATGAGACCGCCAATTAGAGAGCAGCGAATTATCGACTGGAACAGTGACACGAAACCCGAACGAGCAGACTAGAGTGCTAACCGATCCTGCGATCTGCCTAGCCCAGTCAGTTAAGTCCAAAACACCAATAACAGCCTCAGTGGTATGAATCATTGTATTTCAAACATACTGAGTTTATATATCAACCAAACAAACCATATCGACCCATAAAATAGATAATAACATTTGTACAATATTTAGCCGAATGTGGATGTGAATAGTAATCAATAAACTGATGATAACTCAAGGATCGTATAATAATAGTTCAAAGGTCAAAATAAAGTTAGTGATAAGAGGAAACGAATATGATTAGGTTAATTACAATAGGAAATATACATATTATATTGACCAATAAATAGTCCTCAAAAGTTACCATTCGTAATTCTCTTCGGGATACGACAAACCATTCCCCTCCAATTTTGTCATCGATGACATTCTGGAAACAGCTCTGATGGATGTAAGTAATGGCGGTGTGGATCTGCTGCCTTTGGAGAACGACTTCTCGACCTTGATTATGCGGATGATATTGTCTTACTGTGCGATAATGCCCAAGGCATGCAATCCGCACTTAATCAGTTGGCAATCAGTGTCGGCAGGTACGGCATGTGCTTTGCACCCCCAAGTGCAAAGTACTCCTACAAGACTGGCAGGATTCTAATCCTGTACTCACCCTGGATGGTGAGCAGATTAAAGTAGTTGAGAAGTTCGTGTATCTAGGTAGCTATATAAGTGCTGGTGGTGGCGTGAGTGGTGAGATTGATGCACATATAATGAAAGCCAGAGCGGCTTATGCCAATCTGGGCCATCTTTGGCGCCTTCGTGATGTTAGTCTGGCTGTAAAAGGTCGGATCTACAACGTGTCGGTGAGAGCAGTTTTGCTCTATGCTTGTGAAACCTGGCCTCTCCGAGTTGAGGATGTTAGACGTCTCTCTGTGTTCGATCATCGTTGTCTCCGACGGATTGCTGACATCCAGTGGCAACACCATGTTAGTAATGCAGAGGTTCGGCATCGTGTGTTCGGGTGCAGAGACAATAATTCAATTGGTGTCACCATCTTGAAACACCGACTTCGGTGGCCTGGACATGTTTTACGAATGTCGTCCCAGAGACTTCCACGTCGTGCATTATTTGCCGACTCTGGGACTGGTTGGAAAAAGCGGAGAGGAGGTCAGTGTATGACATGGTGTCGTGGCATGAAAGAAAGCTGGAAAGGGCTAGCTTCTGTTGATCCTTCACGACTCCCTGGCTGGGGTCCGAGAGATGGTGCAACACAGTGGCTAGAGACGTTATCAGATATGGCTCAGAATAGAAGCCAGTGGCGATCCTGCTGTAACCTTCTTTTACTTTCTTCATAAAGAGTGGTTCTAACTTTCTTAACTGAGAGAGCTCTTCTGGTTGTACATCTCAGTTCCCCCCATCATTACTCTTCTCTTTTTTTCCCTTTTATATATACACATCTTCCTTTTCCTCTCATTTCATTTTGTGTGGCGCATATGTATCCGGTGCCCTTTGTACCAATATATGTGTGAATAAATAAATAAATAAGGGCAAATTTGTGTTGTTAGTTACTGGGCTGTTGAGTTGGTCATATCACAAAGCTATGCTACCTTTCAATATTGTCCGTGGAATGTAAAGTCTTTTATTGATAAATCACACTGTTAATTGGCTCTGTGCAGCTGGTATATCCTACCATTGTGACTTGTCTGTAATAGCTCTCAAATTCACTATGATTCGGGTAATCTATTTGGTATACCAATTTTTATGTGTTCTCAGCAATGTTCTCGTTCGGTGACCTCGCGTATAGAAGCTACGGGTTGTGAAGGGAAACTAACAAATGACACATTTTTTTCTCTACTTGATATCAGATAATATGATTATATATATATATATATATATATATATATATATATATATATATATATATATATTAAAGCAGATTAAGTTGATCCCATGAAGTTCACCAATCCCTATCGAAACATTTTGTTTGACTCGATGTAAGGTTTAATTTTAAGTAGGGGAAAATTTATTTGCAAACTACTATTAGCATGGTTTTTTATAAAAGTTTAATAAAATCTCAACTCTGTTTTAACATTCTCTAGCTACTTGAGGTTAGATAGAAACAGTTGGATAACATTCATCTTTAGCGAATACCTTATATTGTTTATCTGTAGCATAGTATGTTAATTTGATTGGAAAAAGATGGGATGATTTTTCCGGAGTTTATATATGTCATAGTGTTGGACTGTGTTGTGTGAGTATTTTCCCGCATTTGAATGTGATAGCATTAATATTGGGAAGGTTATCAAAGCTGTCCTAATCAAAAGCAGTATCTTTATTGATTATTTGTCTGCTTTTGTCTATGTTCTTACAAGACTAATAGTCTAAACTAAGAGTTTGTTTCGTCTTACTTTATTTCTTTACTTACGCTACAGGTTTCTTTCGCGTAAGGAGATACATATTTAAAGCATATTCTCAGTCACTAGAAGTAAAGTAATTTACCCATTAGTTTTCTGAATACACAATGCAATATATGTGATTAAATCGAAGATATTCACGAATTATCTTTCAGAAATGTGTATAAAAAAGTTCTATGACAGTATAGGGAGGTTTGTGAAAGTTTTTAATTTTCGCAGTTTTCATCATGGATCGACCTTAAACAACCATTGGTCTTCAGTGGTTATTTTGTAGAGGTTAATTTTTCTTTACTCGTCTATAACATAACGCCTCGTTAGCTGAGCATTTTAGCAAGTCAATGGTTCTAGTAGTACTATGGATATCAGTTGTTGAGATAGTGTATTGTTAATAACTAAACAAATCCAAAAACATACATGAGGCAAAACGCAATGGAAACTGCGTGTGTGTGTGTGTCAGTAAAATGTCGAAATATCTGTGCGTATTTTGTGGGTGTCAATCAATTACGGAAATGAGGTGATACAACTTGTTGGTGCTTGGAATCAGTGGAACCCAAAGGAACCAAGCTGGACAGAAAAGGATAGATTCAGAAGAAATGTTTCTGTACTCTGGTCACGAAGAAGGAAATGCTCCGAACACTCAGGGAGTCGCTCTGATGATGTCCAAAGAAGCACGAAATGTACTTATAGGATGGGAATTTCATGGATCTAGGATCATCAAAGCATCTTTCAAAAGAAATAGAGAAGAAATCACAATGAATGCTATCCAGTAGAAACTACTATGGAGAGCAGTTGGAAAGGGATCAAACAAGCTCTAACTTCAACGTGTAAGGAGGTGCTGGGCCGCAAGAAGCATCATCATAAGAAATGGATCTCCATCGAAACCCTGGACAAGATTCGAGAAAGAAAGATCAAGAAGATAGCAATCAGCAACAGCCGAACAAGGACAGGGAAAGTCAAGGCACGAGCTGAATACACAGAAGCAAGCAAGCAAGTGAAGATGTGAATTAGAGCTGACAAGCAGAAATATATGGAAGACCTAACAAGGACACCGAAAAAGCTGCAAGAGAAGGAAATATGAGACAGCTAAATGGCACAATCAAGAAACTGGCAGGAGAATATAGTAAGCCAGAGAAACCGGTCAAGGACAAAGAAGGAAAGATAATCACTGAGATTCAAGAACAGAGGAACAGGTGGGTGGAACACTTTGGAGAACTTTGAATAAGCCAGCTCCATTGAACCCACCGGACATCGAAGCAGCATACACAGACCTTCCTATAGATACCACTCCGTCAACTATCGAAGAAATCAGCATGGTCATTAGACAAATCAAGAGTGGGAAAGCAGTAGGACCTAATAATATACTAACTAAAGCACTGAAGTCAGACGTAGAAGCAGCTGCAAGCATGCTCCATGTTCTGTTCAGGAAGACTTGGGAGAAGGAATAAGTGCCAGCGTAATAGAAAGAGGGATATCTCATCAAGATACTAAAGAAAGATCTGAGCAAATGTGGAAACTACAGAGGCATCACACTACTATCGGTACCAGGAAGAGTTTCCGACAGTGTCGCTGAACCGGATAAAAGATTCAGTAGACACCCAGCTTCGAGACCAACAAAATGGATTCCTTAAGGATCGGTCGTGCACAGACGAAATCGCGACACTACGGATCATTATTGAACAATCATTTTTAATGAAAGTCGCCAGCATACATCAGCTTCCTTGACTATGAGAAGGCGTTCGACAACGTCGATTGGAGAACCTTCTTCAATACTGGTGTACCTGGCAAAATTGTCAATATCAGCCGGTATTCATACGACAAACTACACTGCAAAGTGGTGCATAGAAGAAAGCTGATAGATGTATTCCAAGTGAGGACCATGGTCAGACAAGGCTGCTTACTCTCTCCCTTTTTCTTTCTTCCAGTGGTTGGCTGGATTATGAAGACCTCGACATCTGATGGGAAGCAAAGAATGGATTGGACAGTTTTCATTCAACTAGACGATTTGGATTTTGCAGATGACCTGGCCCTTCTATCCCATACACACAAACAAATGAAGGTCAAGACATCCGGTTTAGCAGGTGCCTCTGTATCAGTAGGCCTCAACATACACAAGGGGAAAAGTAAGATCCTTAAACACAACACGGAGAACACCAACCTAATCACACTTGATGGACAAACTCTAGAAGAGGAGAAAACTGTCACGTACCTGGACAACCTCATTGGTGAACAAGGAGGATCTAATGCAGACGCAAAGGTAAGGATTGGCAAAGCAATAACAGCATTTCTACAAGTGAAGAACATATGGAACTCAAAACAACTGTCAGTTAACGTCACAGTCAGAATCTTCAATACGAACGTCAAGATAGTTCTACTGTACGGAGCAGAAACTTGGATAACTACCACAACTATTACCAAAAAGGTACAAGTATTTGTAAACAATTGTCTGCGCAAGATACTCAATGTCCGTTGGCCGGACACCATCAGCAACAGCCTATTGTGGGAGAGAACAAACTAGCTTGGAGTTGAGGAGAAAATTAGGAAACGACGTTGTAAATGGATAGGACATACACTACGGGAATCATCAAACCGCATCAGGAGGCAAGCGCGTTAACTTGAAATCGTGAAGGGGAACGGGAAAGAAGAAGGCCAAATAATATACTGCGTCGATAATTGGAAGCAGACATGAAAAGGATGAATAGTAAGTCAGATGAATTGCTCAGGACAGAATCGGATGGAGAATGCTCGTGGGTAGCCTTTGCTCCTCCATGGGATGTAACAGGCTTAAGTTAGCAATCAATTGTGGTTAAGTTATTGGTTATCCGTGTTTACAACCAATGGGAAGATAGATAAAGATTGATGTGCAGACATGCATTCAACCAGACTCACACATACTTTTTCATAATGGATTAATTGTCTAATTTACCGCAGGTACGTAATAGAAAATTCGTTGGGTTTACTATAATATAAGTCCAGATGGTTATGTAAACTATAAACTTCTGATAGCTATCATATCATATGTCAGATACCACCACAAAAAACTAAATCATTGTTCCGGGGAACAGTATGACATTACTTTTGGTGTATAAAGGTTGATCACGCGAAATGTTTTATTTACGTTACTGAAATTCACTAATGCTTAGTTCACTTTAATCACAATTAGGACTCCATCAAGTTTTCTGTTTTCTGCATCTAGTTGTTATCAGCCTCGAAAAAGTGCTTGTTTAAGCATCTTTTGGACGTTCTTTTGGATTGAAATGTGTCTGTAAGGTAGTTTGCTGTACTCTATAAATCCCTATTTCTCAGTATTAATGCTGCTATTTGTTTGTTTTTTGTTTTATTCCAATTAAAACCATGTTTATTACCATGATTACTTAATCACACTTCCATAGCTTTCTTAAAAGGAAGAACAGAAACAAAATTTAACTTACTGTTTCGTCGATTTCGTTTTTCTTTTTTTAAAAAAGAATCAATATAATTTGGTAGTTTGTGCTAACACTTTACTGGAAATCCCATGCAAATCTTCTCGTTCACGTGTTATTTCATCCTTGTGGGAGAAAACAACTGATTTCCTCGTCTTTATTGAACAAGGAACAAAGTCCGGATTTCAGGCAATACTTGAAGCAAGAGACTTTCTGGTTAGTTAATTTGATTTTTTAAATTGCCTACTAATTATGAAAATTATTAGCTAAATTTAAGAATCAATAAGTTTGTCCTTGTGCTTTCATCCCACATCCTTTTTTAAGCTTTAATGAATAATGTTAAGATTTCTAGTTCAACTGGGTGTAGTACACATGTGTTGGACTCCTTTATGGTAACTAGGTAATCAGTGCTTTGAGATAGTAATTTCAGTACAGGTTGTTCATTTCCATATCAGAAACATAAGTTACAAATAGAAGTTTTTTGTTTCAAGTGGTCAGTGTCTTGGTATTGTATCTAGAAGTTATATTCGATTTATTTTTAGTGAATCTACAAAAGTTAGAGAAGCAATTCCTTTCTCAATGAATTTATTTTCAAGTTGCCCATTCATAGACAAACAGTAAATGTGTCACTCTGTTGTCGAAAAACAAGTGTTAACAATGAAATATCATAATAATTGTGGGAAAAAACCACAAGTTGGGATTGTATAAGGTGTATTAAGTTGCTAGCTTACTTTCTTAAGTCTATTACCTTTATTGAGACATAGGCCACTGATCAAGAATCGCCAACAAGCTCTGTTCAGGACTCTCCTTTCCAGTTCTCTCTATTCATGCTCTTGATGTCTGCCTCCCATTCCCGGGGCGATATGTTCTTCGGTCTGCTTTTCATTTCGCCTTGAGAATTTCATGTTAGGGTTTGCTTTGTAATGTAGTTTGATAATTTCCGCAATTTGTGACCAATCCACCCGCAGCGTCTTTCCCTGATTTTCTCCTCAGTTGTAAGCTGATTTGTTCTTGTTGTTGATGGTCTTTTCCCATTGGACTTGGGATCTTTGATAGACAGCTGTTTATAAATACTTGTACCTTTTTGATGATGGTTTTAGTCGTTCTCCAAGTTTAGACAACATACAATAGAACTTTCTTGGCATACGTATTGAAAATTCTGACTTGTGTGTTTGCTGACCGTTGTTTTGAGTTCCAGATGTTCTTCAATCATAGGAACACCACCTTTGCTTTGATAGTCAGCACCTTCACATTTTCATCAGATTCTTCTTGGCTATCAACGATGCTACCCGTATGCGTGAAGACTTTTACCTCTTCGAGATATTCTTCATCAAATGTGACTTGGTGGCTGCTCACTGTATTGTGTCGCGGGATCCTTTTTACCCTTGTGGATACTGAGGCACAGTGGTACCACAGTTGTCTTCGCTTGCATTTTTTACTGTGTGTTTTAGGAGGGATGGGTCATCTATAAAGTTTAAATCATCCAACTGGATCCATAGCTTTCACTGTATTCCATGCTCCCTCTGAGATGTGGTCTTCATAGTCTAATAAGCAAACAGAAGAAAAACAACAGGCATGAGTAAGCAGTCTTTTGTTGGACCACTCTTCACTCGAAACGCATCTGTAAACTGCCGTCTATGCCCGAATCTTCAACTTTGTCCACTGTAGGAGTTCCGTATAATAGTAATGATCCTTTCAGGTACTCTACAGTGTGGAAGATCCCACAAGGTTTTCCTAGCCACACTGTTGAATGGCTTTTCATAATCAAGAAATTTGATGTATTGCAATGAGTTCCATGTAACTGATTGTTCAACAATGATCTGCAGTGTCGCGATTAGGGCAGTACATGATTGATTCTTTCGAAAGCCAGTTTATCGGTTTGGAAGTTGAGCTTTCACTGAATTTTTCACCCGGTTTAGCAACACTCTACTGAAAACTTTGCCTGGTGCTGACACTAGTGTCATGTCTCCGTATTTCTCACACTTACTAGGATCTCTCTTTTTTAGTATTTCTATGAGGTGTACCTCTTTTCAGTCTGTTGCTACATGTTCTTCCTCCCAAATCTTTAGGAAAAGAATGTTTAACATGTTTGCAGTTATAACTATATCTGACTTTATGGGCTTTAGTCGGTATGCTATCCGGTTCTGCTGCTTTCCCACTCCTGATTCGTCGAATGGCCTTACTGATTCCTGTTGTTGGCGAGGTGACATATAAGGGAGGTCTTTGTTTACCGCCTCGATGTCTGGTGGGTTCAGTGGGGTCAATCTACTCAAGAACTCTTCAAAGTGCTCTACCCACCTGTCCCTCTGGCATTTTGGTTGTATCATATGGATCATTAATACTGTTATCTTGCAACTTTTCTTCTGTCATTGCTAGGTCTTCCATGTATTTTTGCTCATCAACTCTAATGCTTTTCACCCGTTTGTTCAGTTCTTGGATGCAGGTACATCCGACTGACGAGTCCCAAACAAGGTGTTATATCTAGAGCTTTAGATTCTTGCTATGCCGCGCACTACTAGACTACTTGAAAGATCGAACGCGCAACGTCGCAAGAGAGAATACAGAAGACTAGTAAGTAGGAATTTTATTCTCCAAACAGTGTCAAATATAGTACAAAAATCTCATGTACTCATAGTTTTTGACTAAAAGCAAATCATTTCGGACAGCCAATAGGCACATAGGGGGTCCTTCTTATTCATCCAATAGGGAAGCTACACGTCGACATTCTGGAATGTTCCCCTAGTGGTGACTGGATGGAATGTCTTCGGCTTCTTCTGGGCTTCTTGAGGCTTCCTTGAGTTTGCCAACGAGCCATCCTTCACAAGGCGAAACGTGCGTCCCGAATTTTACTACTAGACACATTCCATCTTTTCTATTTCAGATAGTTTTTAAATTAGTTTCTTTTGAAAAATATGTTTTTGTAATCGATACCCAAAATATGAGCGACGAAAAATAGGTAGGTTTCTTTTTCCCTCAATATGTAGTCAAGTAGAGAATTCAATTAACTGCCTATTCCATGTTATTTTTATGTAAGTGGATCTTTGTATATACATATCACTTCTCTCAATGGGGAAAGATTGAAAAAAGAGAGAAAGAATTCCAATTTACTGTCTGTTTTGAAGTCTGAGTAATAGTTATTGATTGGTAAATGTGTTAATATTTTCTCTGTAGATTACGAGTATATAATTTATATATTTCCTGATTATGATTGTGCGAAATTGTTACTTGGTCCCATAAGCACATTTTAATTGTTTTGTAATCTTTTCTATGTTGAAATTTAACAAGTACTTAGGATTATATAGTACTGCTTATTTTACCACCCAAGTGTAATAATCGCTCTCCACACTTTGTTAAAAGAGCATTCAAGCGCGTTATTTAAAAATTTTTTACAGCGCATAAATGGGGGATCTGATGTTCATATTTTCAGTCCGGTAAGTAATCGTTAGTATTAATTTTGAACTTTTAAGTGTCAAAGTTACGTTATTTATTATGGCAGAATGTTTTGTGCAACTTTGTCTGTTGTTTCTATATATAACAAGTTTCGCACACTCAACTTTGTTATAAGTTATTGTTGCTGATAAATATTCCATTTATTTTCATAGAAGTGTAGAAATTTCAAACTAGTCATTTGATAGACTAGTCTAATGACTGTACCTTTAAATATTCTTATGTAATGTCAGCTGTGGGATTAAAAATAATGTATTCTGTCGTACTACTAGTAGTACCACTACTAAACTTCATTAAAGATTCGTAACTATTGTACCTTAGTTCACGATGTGCTACTTGCAAATTATAAATACTCCAATGGCATCTCAGTTCCCACTAAGCTGATTTCCTTCAGTTGCAATTTACTACACCACATCCCCCACTTTCCAATATCATTGCTGACATATTTATGCAATAATATTGCAAACGAAAACGAAATCCCGTAAATTAAAATGAATTGTTAATGCTTTGTAATTATTTTTAGTGTCCTCATGCTCAGACTTGTGGAAAGAAGGATTCCAACTGTAACATTGTTGTACGATACTATAACTTTGGATTAACGCGAGTAAGTATTCCTTTATTTGATATTGAGCAAAGAAATGACAGAACCATTGGCCGACTTCTATAAATTTTTAAAATATTTTGTTGAATTAGTTATCCTGTTGACTTTTAGAAGGGATAAATTAGTTATATGCCAAGTCTGATGTCAGGAAATTGTTGATGTCTATTGAGATTATTTACTCTGAAGAAGTGGCTTACATTAAATCAGAAATACAATTTTTCTACTCATTGGGATATAACAAAAATATATTTATTATGAGGTTGTTAGTATTTTTCATTAAACTTGTCGATCAATAGCATTTCCGTTCAGATTCACTGAACAAATTTATTATACATTGTCAAGCTAATGTCCAACTCTTTGTTGTGTGTAAAGCTCATATTTAAATCATGTAGTTGCTGTACACTCAACAGGATAGTGTCTCACCATTATTTTTTACTGTCTACCCCGCTGTTTATTTCATACTTTTCTAGATTGTTTTACACTAAGTTATATAGAACTATTTCGCTCATTTCTCTTTAATTTGAACGGCAGTGTTCTCTAATGTAATTGATTTTCAGTTCAAAAGTGAACCGTCTAGCGAGCTTATTTCTTATTTGGTTGTATCAAAGGGGGATTGGCGAAGACATCAAATCCCAGTCGTAAAACCTGAATCTGACCAATTGCCTCGGATTGTTACTCATAAACTATCCAAAAATGATCAGCCCATTCACGATATATGTATGCCTTCCGGTGCAGTTGAACGTGTTCTATTCCCTAAACAACAGACTGATGCGTAAGTGTTCACTAAAAGTAATTACTGTTGTTTATATGTATGACTATCTGTTGTCTACTTAATCTTTTGTAACTGCAACACAAACCATCAGTGCATACTTTTACCTATGATCAGTGATGTCGACTTGTTACTCTGAATATCAATATCAACACCTGATTCTTGTTTAATTTTGTCGTTGACATGCTTTTAGCGATAACACTTTCATCATCTCAATCTCCAGGAGTTGAACTTTTACCGGGAGATCCACTTGTTGACTTAGAATACGCCGACGACATAGTTTTATTTAGTGAAGACGCTGACAAAATGCAGAGTCTTCTGACCACTATAAGCAACAATGCAGGCATGTTCGGGATGCGATTCTCCCCCTCGAAGTGTAAAATGTTACTTCAGGATTGGGTTGCATCGACACCTGAACTAATGATAGGGAGTGAAGTAGTTGAGCGTGTTGACTGCTTCACTTATCTTGAGAGTCTCATCAGCCCTTGTGGTCTAGTGTGTGACGAAATTTTAGCACGGATACAGAAGACTCGTCTAGCTTTCGCCAACTTGCGTCATTTATGGCGTAGGCGAGATATCCGTCTAACAACCAAAGGACGGGTTTACTGCGCAACAGTTCGTTCCGTCCTACTTTATGTCAGTGAAACATGACCGATAAGAGTAGAGGATATTCGTAGACTGCTAGTATTCGATCATAGGTGTCTTCGAAGCATTACTCGTCTATCCTGGAACCACCGAGTAAGTAATGTAGTTGTTAAGAAAACGGGTACTAGGTAAGGATGGGAAATCGATTGATGAAGTAGTGAAACTTCATCAGTTGAGATGGTTGGGACACGTGTTACGTATGCCAAACCACCGACTGCCCCGACGTGCGATGTTTCATGGTGTAGGAGTAAGTTGAAAGAAAGCTAGGGGCGGCCAGACCAAAACGTGGCACAAATCCATGAAGTCATTGACAAGTGGACTGAGCCATGTTGGTAGGTGTAGACTTCCTGGTTGGGATTCGCGAGATGATGATAGTAATCGATGGTTAGAGACCTTGAATGACATGGCTCAAAATCGTTTGCAATGGCGAAGGTGCATCCACTCTTTGTGTTCTACCAAGTTCTAATCTTCTGAATTCCTCATGTCCCTATCCTTTTTCTCTTTCCAAATTTATTTCACTGGATTATACTCCTTGAATAACATCTTGAAACCCTAATCTTTCGGATTACTGCTTATACTCTTACTACTTCTACCACTATGGAGTTGGAATCGACAACTGCATCTCTGTGTTAATGTTGTATGGCAACTCGAACTGATGTACGTACGTACGAAGTTCTACGCTGTGACTGACTGAATGACCTGATTATTTCTCATATAAACTCATTCCCCTATTTCTTATAGACTGCAAATAGGAAAATTTCCGTCCACACTAAAAAAAGTTTGAAACTGCTTTATACAGAAACAGAAAACATGGAATTTGGGACAGATGTGTACCGGTTCATGTTAATACATCTCACAGGAAATAACTAGGAATCAAAGCAAACATGTGAAAATAACAACGAATACGTCGCTAAATGACCATAAATAAGCAGAAAAGTAATTTGAAAAATAAGTAAAATCGAAAAGAGAAACCTATAAAATGATTCTGCATTCAAGATTTATTGACAAATGAAGAATAATCTTATGTGTTAATGTAATTTCTCACTAACTAACCATATATGTCTAAAACCATTTCCTAATCACTATTTCGTTCCCTAGGTGTTTATATTACTACATGAAACAAGCACATTCTGGTGATATCGTCCCTGCTGAAGTGGTGACCACAAATGACTCAGACCATGTGATTGCGTGTTTGAATGAAGAAGAGAAAGAAAATAAACCATCTGCATAGAGTTGTTGATATTTTTTTGACCGAGTATTAGTGATGCGATTTAGTGTAAATTCATGTAAAAATGAATCCAGCAATAATTTATATCTAGTCACGTTAATAATATAACAAACAAATGTGTGTTACATTCTCGTCTAGTTATCCAGATAATTAAGAATGTTTTGCGAACATAGTTTGAATGGCGCTCTTAGGATTTTTCGTGTTTATCAAGCGTATAAGGATACAGGATAAAATGTTATCGTACTTTTATGTTACGTTTTCCGCTGGTCAAAACGACTGTGTTTATGAATTTATCACAAATAGATTGAACGCTTAATTGTACGTAGCTATCTTCCTATATAACTATTAAGAAAATGATAAATCAAAATGTTACATAGATTCAGGTGATATCTGTTACCCATGTTTGTTCAAATCCTATGTGATAAGTGTATTACATCTGAAAACCTATTGATAAATAGACTTACACTCGAGAAAGTATTATCTGGACGTACTTAATGGCCAAATGATCGGATTCGTGATTATTTTGGTCCTGGTCCATTGTTTTTGTTGCTTATTTTCCTTCATGATGATGTAAATGAGGTTGGCTCATCAATGTAGGTTGGTCGAAGTTTACAAATATTTGAATCTTCCCTTATTGTAGAGCTTTGTGCTTTAGTTATTGCATCAGTCTCCCTCATCACCTGAAGGGCACCATTAGAGTTAGGCTCTAGTACCCTGCACATACCATGTAAGGACGACCAGTGTATATACTGTTAAAAGACATTTGCATACACCGTCTAATGTCAATTTATACAGAGTCATACGTACCACCCGGCTATCGCTGTACTAGAAACTTAAATTACAAGGTGCTGAAATAATGTGTTTTTATCTAAAATTAGTCGTCTCTTTGACAGCTGTACAAAAAATGGAGCTCTGTTTGCAAACAACAAAAATTATTCTCAGAAAGTCACTGAGCGGAACAGCTGTTAAGTTCAGCATTATACCTGTTATCTTTTTTCTTCCTAGACCATTAGATACCTTGGATCTTTGATTAACTTCTGCACTATCTTTAAATAACTCATGGGTGGTCGGAATACACATATGTCATTGTTACTTCAACACACTATATATGAATGGTAGATTATGCAACATATTTTTGAAGATTAACTATAGTCATCCTGATGATGCACCGTCGTAAGTGGATTGTGGTTTGAATGTATCGAAAATGTAATATTTTCAATCATAAGTCTGGAATGCTTGATAGCTAATTAACTGCTTAACAACTATTAATTGAAGTTTCTGTATTCTGTACTACTTTAAGCAAGAGTTTCTGAATGTAGTGTAGTAAAACAGCGCGCATAGCTTTATTTAACGCATCTTTTATAATTCGGCAGAATAGTAAAATAGAAATTCGTAAAGGAGTCAACTAAACTGAATCCCACAATCTTTTTCCCATAGATCATCTAAATGGAATCTAACCTAATGAGCTATTCATGTTTAAATATTCCCAAGTCAAAAGATAAGTTTTTCTGACAGCACAGAATTACAAATTTAAAAGGATAATATATTCTGTTTGATACCAGTTACACTACCAAAAGTGGAGTCATTTAGGAAGTTTATTCTTCAAATAAACGAATGCTCCCAAAACTAGAAGACATACTAGGACAGGATATGTACTTGGTAAAAGTGAGTAAAGTGTTCACAATAAAGAACTATGCAATAAGTAGCGAAAATAAGTAAACGAATAAGAAGTGAGGTATGACTATAAATAATATAGTTTCCACTAATGCATCCAAGGTGAAGGAAAAACAAACAGTAGAAGAGCTTGTTGTAACAAGCTAGCGAAATTCGTCACTATATTCGTAACTATAATTTGTCACAGTGTATATCTTCTGGTGAGATTATTACAGACAGGTCATCTATTTATGGATTACTGAAAGGTAAACTATAAAGTACCCTGTAGAAAAACTGGTCGAATGTTACTATCTTCTTCCCTAATTTAAAAGCAATCCAAAAAGATCGATATTTCATTGTCTATTCAGTGTTGTTCTTGTAATGTGCAGTGTCCGAGAGTTAATATTGATACTCAATCGTCTTAAAAAGGAGCCCGATCGACTACGCGACTGAAAAGACAGCTTAAGAAAGAAAGCATATTGGCTAAGCTGAATTGGCGTTTATGTATACTCATTTATTTATATTCTTTAGAAAATTAATCCGCCAAATGATATGTATCTCATTCCTAGGAAAAGCCACTTCTTGGTCAGTCACGTGCACTTGTCATTTCGCCTTACTTTGATTGACCCAATATATCATCTATATTGTCAATAAGTAACTGAGGTCTCTAGATTTTTTGAGAGCCACAGTTATTTTTACTTCTCTATGTTAAGAAGGTAGTACATCTTACCGAAATTTTCGTCTTATTTGAGCTTTTTGGTTCTACTATACACGCTCTGATGGAACTAGGGTTCCTCAAATGATTTTATATCCCATTAAAGTTATGTCACATTGCGCTAGTTCGGTTATTTTCTCAAGATAACTCAATAGTCTACTGTACGAGCATAATACATACGTTGCTGACGTTTGGTGAAGATTAGTCGAGAGAGAACGTATGCTGGTCTATTCTGGGTGTGTGTCGACTTTGATTTATGTAGTAAGAAATTTAGTTATTTGTTGGAAAAAACGGGCCAACCGAAAGAAATTCATAACAAAAGATGACCGATATTTAGGGTTAAGGTGATCTTTGTTTGATATCCACTGGTTTTAGGTTTAATGGTAGGTTTTAATATTAATGAAAACTAATACATTTGCATTCTGACTCTGTTATAACGCGAAATATAACGTGGGTATTGCGATAGGACTACGCGAAATTCTACCGATTGACCAAATTCAGATATCCTAGTTCGACCCCAATACTGTTCCCCAACTCCAATAAATCAGAACACAGCCG
>NW_017386036.1:46091-197687 GCF_000237925.1 Schistosoma mansoni | reverse complement strand
TACAAATTAAAAACAGTCACCTTAAAAAAACCATCATCATTAGAAATGAAAACTTACTGAAAGATAAAAATGAAGTGATCTACACTAGTACGATTAATACCATTTTCCAATATGATTCAGACCAATAGTCAATAAGTGCATGAAACGATAATAATACCTCCGTCTTGTCATCCTAAGCTTTCTTCCGACCGACTTTAATATGAACACCTTTGTATTTAAGAATGTGTGGCAGTGGTGTATAACACATTTCCCAACCACTAAACTCGACGAAGTTAGATACTTTTATTGATTGATTTGCCCCACACACTTAACCTCATCAGTCACTCCGTGATTTCATTGTATGCGAACAACAATGCATTGGTATCTACCATTAAAGACAAACAACCCATACAAGTCTTCTACATCTACAACTGTAAAATAATATAAATCACATTGTCTCATTTATCATCTGATGGAAAAGCAGACATTTCACCTTCCACTTATTCCGTCACCTAAGGCTGTAGATTGCTGGTCAGCGACCTATGCTCCACGAGGGGTAACAGGCATAAATAAGTAAACAATGTGGCGGAAACTTATAAAAGTTCAAGATATTTTTATATTAGTGACAGGATTTTGTCAGTGATAGTCTCACCAAGGTTACTGTCTGAAGTATTAAAGGTTGGTATTAGAAAGCCCTTAATCTATTTTGAAGTTAATACAACAAGAATTACATTCGTAATAACTTCACTTATGATCAAATCTCTGAAGAATCCGAGACCAGATAAGTATTGACAGGAGAAATGATAGAACTATGAAATTTTCATCGATGAGATTATGACAAGCACCGTTCTACTCTGAATGTCTTTTACTGAAGTTACGATATTGTTATAATGTGAAATATAACGTGGGTATTGCGATAGGACTACGCGAAATTCTACCGATTGACCAAATTCAGATATCCTAGTTCGACCCCAATACTGTTCCCCAACTCCAATAAATCAGAACACAGCCGTTAAATAAGAATTGTTTATGGGGTCAGCAGCAGAACAAAAATGGTTTACAGACAAGGCATATTTATACAGTTACGATGACTATTAACAGTAACCAATGGAAAGGAAGGACACGTAAAGGTTATAATTAGGACGACTCAAAATTGACCAATAGGGAAACGACACATGAAAGTCATAGTTAGGACACTGTAAATAATGGCCAATAGGAGATAACATGCGAATTATGTGAAGAGTCTGAAAACATACCATTTTACATTCGAGATAATTTTTGGGATATTCTTGTGAATATCCTAACACCTCCCCTTGGAAAAAATTAATAGCGACGCAATCGTGGGTTTACCTGAAAGTTCTTTGGTTTTCTGCGTTTGCGTGCCGACCTCCTTCGAGGTAACGACCGAGAACTTGAAGAATGTTCTGCTTGGTTAGATGACTGAGTTGCCTCCGTTGTAGGTATTGGCGGAAGTTGGAAAGTATCCAGTAGTAAATCGAGTGGGACGCATTTCGTAACTTCAACTTTTTCCTTGGCATCTCTTGTCCGTAGTTGATTATGATGCCTGGTCCAGATTTCTTGGTTTACTCTGACCTCATACATGACCTTCCCCTGTCTCTTTGCGACTTCACCCTCTATCCATCTATCATACCCATGTCTATAGTCCCGAACATACACTTTCGCACCAACTTTGTAGGGAATTCTAGTGTTCTGCATTCGAGGATTCTGCCGGGTTACTCGCCTGGGTGCCATCGCACTATGGACTGTTCGTAGCTTCCAACCAGGCTGGAGGAGTTCGATGAATCGATTTTGGAGGTCTGCAGCATGCTGTTGTGTAGTAGCAGGAGTTTTTACTTGATTACAGATAGTGCTGATAGGTAGATTGGCAAGACCAAGTTCTTCGAACCAATCTAAACCCAGAAGATTGAGAGGGGATTTGGTGATGTAGCACGTACCCTTGAAGGTTGTACCTCTGAACGAAATACAGCAATTAAGTTCACCATGAAGGCGGAGATGACCACCACATGCACTAACGGCTGTCTGCGAAGATGGTTTGATGGGAGGTTGACCCAAGGTTCGCCAAGTTTCTTTCGACAGAATAGTGATATCTGATGCAGTGTCCAACTGCAATCGAACTGGCTGACCATTGATTGAGAGGGTTAGAAATTTGCGTCGCGTGGCGGCATGGGTGTGGAAGACTGCTGCTAAACTTCCTGATGAGGGAACCGGCTTTTTAGGATAACGATGCTGCGTCTGTTCATTTCGACGGCTATTGGGTCGATGGGATTGACAAAAACCGCTTTTGTGACCAACTTTATGACAGCGATCGCACAGCTGCTGTTTGAATGGACAAAATTTCACATAATGCCAGGCTCCACAGTGCCAACATGGAGAGGGGGGCTTCTTGTGAACCGGTCTGGAGTGATTAGAGAAAGAAGGAGCACTGGCTTTCGTAGGACCACAGGTTGTTGATCTCGGAGATTTGTTCTGACGTTGGACAGCGTGAACTTCGCAACCACCCTGGCCCCCAGATTGGACCAAAGTGGTGTCACGCTGCAGGTTGACAATGCGTTGATACTCGTCGGCGATTGCATTAAGTGTCAGCGTAGGGTCTTGTTCAAGGCGGTTCAGCAATCGAGTTCTGATGTCGGAGAATTTGGGTGACTGAAGACTACATATGAATACGAGGGATTTGAATTGGTCGTCGGTAAGGGATTTGAGCTTGAACCGTTCGCACTCACGGTTGACAATGCCAACATGGGTTAAGAAGTCATCGGACTCGTTCATGACCAGTTTTAAACAGCGATAACGCGTATTGAAGAGTGAATGATGGTCACCAAAAAGTTGACTGAGAGTTTGAACAGTGGCATCGAAGGAACGGTCTCGTGGGTTCTGCGGTAGAATGTAGTTGCAATACTTATCAAGCTCTGATGGACCAAGTTTTCGAAGGAGAAGACGCACCTTCCACGAATCATCTCTGTCAGCAAGGTCGACTTTAAAAAGATCTTCATAACGTCTGAACCAGGTATCAAATGTAATATTGGCATCAGGATCATAAAGAAACTCTGAAATACCACTAGTAATACCGTCGACTGATTGCGGGATTGTTGGTGTACATGAGACTCGAGAAGAGATCTGCGTCTGAGTAAGCATCTCCATCAGCTTCAGCTGTTGCTTGAACAATTCTTCTAATTTAACTGGATCCATAGCTAGTCAGCAACTTGTTTGCAAAATCTCCGTCGCCAAATTGTTATAACGCGAAATATATATAACGTGGGTATTGCGATAGGACTACGCGAAATTCTACCGATTGACCAAATTCAGATATCCTAGTTCGACCCCAATACTGTTCCCCAACTCCAATAAATCAGAACACAGCCGTTAAATGAGAATTGTTTATGGGGTCAGCAGCAGAACAAAAATGGTTTACAGACAAGGCATATTTATACAGTTACGATGACTATTAACGGTAACCAATGGAAAGGAAGGACACGTGAAGGTTATAATTAGGACGACTCAAAATTGACCAATAGGGAAACGACACATGAAAGTCATAGTTAGGACACTGTAAATAATGGCCAATAGGAAATGACATGCGAATTATGTGAAGAGTCTGAAACATACCATTTTACATTCGAGATAATTTTTGGGATATTCTTGTGAATATCCTAACAGACTCTCAATCGGAATAAGAGGGTTAACAGTCATTTGATTAATAAGAAACTGAGAACTGAATGTGTGTTCAAAAACAATGAACATACAACAACTGGACTACAAGGATATCGAGTCTAAGTGAATCAACATAGCATGGGTTATGTTTTGATATTAAGTAGTTGGGGGTAGTTGACAAGAAATTCTGCAACTTGGTCTTTATAATTAGATCATTATTAAAAACTAGACAAACAGGATATTGATCATCAATCAGTGACCAATGAATCAAAATATCTCAGAATGTCAGATGCTACCCGAATAGCTCAGTGGTAACGTCTGAGATTGTAAGGATTGGTAATAGAGAGCTTGAATCTCACAGAAAGCACTAGTACCTCAACGATTAAAAGATTTCTTCACTACTAGCTCCAACCACCCAACATCAAAAGTAAGGTTTTCTATAAGTGGTTGAATACATCGTACAATAAAACACATGAGTTACTGTTGTGGAAGTTATGTAGTGTCTAGCCCAAAAGTCGATGTAATTTATATGTCCACATTGTGACCTACTCTGAACAAGACAAATCGTAAAAGTATCCGAGTCCTAAGTTTACCACTGAAAAAAAACCTTAGTAGCTCATTACCATTTATAACAAAGTTTAAATCGAGATAAGGGCTAACAAAGCAAGGTCTTAATTGAAAAATAGATAGATTACCTTGAGATTACTGACATACAAAATAGGTTTGCCGGCGCTGAGACGATTACAGGTATTTATGTAGGCTATAAAAGGAAAGAATCCAAAACATCACTTTGTGTTACCACTTGTGACCGGATGAACATCCGATTGGTAGTTTAATTATTTGATATCGGTGAGTGAGGAGACGATTCAATCACGCAAGGAAGTGTTATCTGATTTCGTACGATATGAGTGGCTTTTGGATAAACTTGTCAAAAGCCTCAGACAGGTAAGTAATCTAGTATTTCGTCAAATGAAATGTTTTCTATTATTTTGGAGATAATTGGGGTAATACTTATAGGATCATAATTGTATAATTAGGTCTTATTTCGATATTTGAAACATGGTAATATATATTTGGTTTTCCAGCATAGATGCCTGTTTCCAGAGAAAGAGAAAGTAGTTTTGGCAGATGTAATGAAATATCAGGTTCTCTATACTTAAAGTAAGTGGACAGATTCCTGTCTAGCCCATAACCCTGGAGTGAGTTTATGGCTTTAACAGATTGCAACTAGTCGGTTACTAGTCATATGTACTATTTCTGATCTGAGGTCATCTAGATGTTCATTATCAGTTTTATCACTGAAGGGTTTAGTGATCTTTATAGCGTCGTTCATAATTGAAGCGTCGTATAAGAGGCAAGAATTATCTGTATTTGGGAATATTATAAAAGTTTCTGTGAATAAAAAAATACTGTTTTGTACTATCGAGCCACTGTAGTGGATTTGTACACTTCTCAAATTTATTTTGGTCTGAACTTTCAAAAGCCTAACTCTTATCCTGTTAGTCATTTGGTACAAATCAGCAGGATTAGCTACTAACCCTTATTTAGCTACATTTTCACGTATCCTTATTGATCTCATCAACCATCTATTTCTTATTCTCATATAACTAATTATTAGGTTTTACTCATTTGCGGACTCTTATGTACTCTTATGTATGTTTGTAATACCCACTTTATCGTCTTCCTGAACTACGCAAATCAAGTCAGAAACTCAAATATTGATCTTGATTACTGTAATCAATCCTTTCTCTAAAGGGTTACAAGATACACCAACTTTCGCCTAGATTCATGAACATATTTTATTCATGTCCGGTAACCTGAAAAATATCAAGGGATTATTTTTCAGTTCCTAAAATAACTCCGAACCGATAGTTGAATTAAGTTATGTCTAAAAGAACAAACACACACCCTACAAATGCAGTATTTACCGATGTCAGAATTTCACTCTATCATAATGTCGAAAATAGTGAGCAAAGCTATGTTAACATGTAAAACTCAGCTGTTTTTGATATTCTCTAGATATGGAATACTATGAACAATAACTTAATGGTACTAGATAATAAAATTCATATACACTACTTGCTAACAAGTAGTCCAGTAGCATAAACTCAAACGTTGATAACATAACCGGCAAGAAATCGTGTTTGCTATTGTTATGATATTCTGAAGGCCTTTCAAATACATATATGCTAAGTAAAATGGTAATCAGTATGAAAGTTTTGCACACTGAGATCAGAGAAAACGTATATTGACCACGAAACACAGTGTTATAGATTAGTCATGATAATGACAGATCAGAGACTCTATGGTTTCCGGTGTGATTTTCATGATATATTTTCCCCATGATTATGAACAAGAAATGCATTGAGTACTTCGTTTTCTATATG
Organism: Schistosoma mansoni; assembly: GCF_000237925.1. Taxonomy (NCBI): domain Eukaryota; kingdom Metazoa; phylum Platyhelminthes; class Trematoda; order Strigeidida; family Schistosomatidae; genus Schistosoma; species Schistosoma mansoni. Next base: position 191,652 of record NW_017386036.1, on the reverse strand, counting down.
TTCACGGCAAAAAATACATTATTTGGACATCAAACTGGTATTCATATTACCTCAACAATTAAAATAAATGATACATACTAATTGTTTATATGAAAACATAAGTAAATCAGCGTAATAAGAATTATGAGATATTTAGTTGTAATGCTCGATAATAGTTATGATGTGTTTACTCATGCAAAGCCAGTGGCTTTAATAACCAGTTCATAATTGAAAAAAATATTTACACTTAAGAAAGTTGATTGCTACTTGTAGCCAGAAATACCCTTTTGGTCTGAGCTAAGGTTCGAAAATGTTACTCCAAAGTGAATCTATCAGAGATATTTTGCAACTTACAGTAACAATACAATAGTCTCTTATCAAATATATTGTCAAGTAACCAACTGCTTTTATACGATTTTGAACTGTTTTATATTGTCATTGAGAAATAGCGAGCTTTATGTCCATTCGTTTTTTCTGATTACTTCTTTTGTGGGATCAGTATTATTTTCAGTGAAGTTTTTGAATACTTAATTTGTCTTCAAGTGAAACCAAATTTAATCCCATTAACTCAATCAAGATAGACAACACATTAGTACCCATATGAACACACACTTTGTTTGTTTGTGACCCCTCTAAATGATCTCAGTGTTCATTGGAAAACTGTTGCAATTAGGTTATATGTTAGATATTGTCAATATGAAAGAAACATGATGCACTTTGCTCGAGTTCAGGCAGTTTTATGCGATGTCAAATTACCCGTTCCTCCGAAAGTTGTAGGTTCAGCATGCTATGTCCCGATAACAATAGTGAATGGTAATTTTGGGATCCATTTGTGGACCAGTATTTTGCATATATTTCTTATCGTATAATTGCTGAATAACTAAACTATTCATATTCATGTTCCCCTTATCATAAGCTTTATTTTGACCAGTAGACTATTATAATACGATTTACCATTCTTGAGTTTTCCCTAGTCTATTAATTGCTGCCTCCCACGTTCACAGCCACATTTGGCTAAATAATGTACAAATGTTACTTTCTATTTTATTGGTACGATGTGGTCAGTCTGTTCGGTATGTAAACTCAGTATGTTTGAAATACAGTGATTCATACCACAGAGGCGGTTATTGGTTTTCTGGACTTAACTGGCTGGGCTAGGCAGAAGCAGGACTGTTAAGCACTCTAGACTGCTCGTATGGTTTTCGTGTGTCACTGTTCCAATCGATAATTCGCTGCTCTCTAATTGGCGGTCTCATCAAGTCACACATCAACTAGGCATCCACTCGGCCACAAGATATAACACAGCAAAATAAAATCACAGAGAAACAATGTCCAAACTATTACATATTTTTAAAAGCGCAAGAGCAAGTGTACCGTTTCTCTAAATTAAATACATTGTGACCGTGATTGTTTTTAAGTAATTTGTTCTTTCTTAAAATCTCAATACATCACGAATACATTTAATCTTCACTGAAAATGATTACTATGAACGTTTTCAATAAGTACTGTACCAACTTTATTTTCTGACATAGCATTGCAAAAACAATCTTACGGCAAAATGCACTTATTTTATCTTTTCCAGCTTCTGGTTCTCCACAATTATTTTCCTCACAATTGAAAATCATAGCTGTCCGATATTTGACAAAATAGTTTGAGGGAGAAGAGAATAGAAAGTATGGGTAATTTCACTTCATTAGTTACTACTGATTACTCCTAAGATCATTACAATGAACGAAATGTATTGTGAAGAACATGAGTTAAATGAGCATCTTTTAAACAAACTGTTTGAACCTAATGTTTCTTCCCTTCTTATTTACTAGTTTCAGTGGGTTGCCAAACATTCATAACTGTACATGTCAAAATGATCGGTAGCCCGTTCTTCAAACTACCTATTAAAACTCCAGGAAAACGCCATGAGTACATAATGCTATGCTGTACTGTTTAGACTTTGAAAGTCATGTGATTATAAGCATAACAAACAAGACCATTTTCTATCACAAACGGTAAATCTCATTATGTGCAGTAACCAGGATCTTTATGGAAAAAAACTGAGCAATAGCTTTATGACTAATTTTCTGTAATCTAGGAATGGAAAAATATGTAGCAACAGTTAATGGAAGCATATAATTAGTTAAATAATCTGACTACCCCCAATCAATTATTAAATAAACTTACATCGAGAATTTTATATCCTAATTCACAGAACAGCTTCCAATATTTCCCATTCCCATTTATTCCCTTATTCATAACACTGATTAGTTTTTTTGCGAATCAGATAAGATAAAAGTATCCAAATCAGAAAGTTGATGACTAGTCGGTCTTCAGTAAAATAAAAATCTGAACAGTTAAAGGGTTTGAAAAATTCCCATATTGTGATTTAGAACAACATATATAAGCGAACAATATTGTTTTCGATTAGATCCTCATCAGGCTTTACTCTAATATACAGTAATATTTATATGCATATACGAAATTATTAAACCAATCAAGGCAGTTTATGAGTCAATGATAACAGTGGAATAGATTACATAATCAAAATTAATAATAAGTGAAAAGTACAAATTGATAGTGTAATGACAGGTGTACTAGTTGTGATAAGAATAATAAAAGGCTTGAATCAATGTTACATAATAGGAAAATAGGTCAATGATTAGAAAAATATAGACACTGAAATAACATTCATAAAATTATAAGATTACGTAATAAGAAGTGTTCAGATAATTGGACCGTGAAGTGAATATTTGAAAAAATAAATGAATAATTGGTAGGGGGGTGAAGAAAAAATAAACGAAGAAAAAGTATGGAAAATAAAATTATTTATTAAGGCCAAGGGAGAGATAAGGGTGTTACAAATTTCTTGTGAACACAAAGACTTGGATTGTTGGATCGAATTCCTATAGCTTCTGCTACGTGTAAGAGACGAGATCGAACTCCATAAAGGAAAACTAGTAGGAATACGATAAATAACTTCAAATGACTGATTTCTGTCATTATTAGAGTAAAACCTGATGAGGATCTAATCCAAACCAATATTGTTTCGCTTATACCATGTGTTCTAAAGTTAAAAGGTTATTTATTTATTTATTTATTTATTTAAACACATATATATTGGTACAAAAGGGCACCAGATACATATGCGCCACACAAAATAATGAAAGTAGGAAGAGAAGGGATGAAAAGATAAGGCGGACTAAAATGTACAGCCAGAAGACTCTTTCAGTTAAGAAAGTTAGAACCACTCTTTATGAAGAAAGTAAAAGAAGGTTACAGCAGGATCGCCACTGGCTTCTATTCTGAGCCATATCTGATAACGTCTCTAGCCACTGTGTTGCACCATCTCTCGGACCCCAGCCAGGGAGTCGTGAAGGATCAACAGAAGCTAGCCCTTTCCAGCTTTCTTTCATGCCACGACACCATGTCATACACTGACCTCCTCTCCGCTTTTTCCAACCAGTCCCAGAGTCGGCAAATAATGCACGACGTGGAAGTCTCTGGGACGACATTCGTAAAACATGTCCAGGCCACCGAAGTCGGTGTTTCAAGATGGTGACACCAATTGAATTATTGTCTCTGCACCCGAACACACGATGCCGAACCTCTGCATTACTAACATGGTGTTGCCACTGGATGTCAGCAATCCGTCGGAGACAACGATGATCGAACACAGAGAGACGTCTAACATCCTCAACTCGGAGAGGCCAGGTTTCACAAGCATAGAGCAAAACTGCTCTCACCGACACGTTGTAGATCCGACCTTTTACAGCCAGACTAACATCACGAAGGCGCCAAAGATGGCCCAGATTGGCATAAGCCGCTCTGGCTTTCATTATATGTGCATCAATCTCACCACTCACGCCACCACCAGCACTTATATAGCTACCTAGATACACGAACTTCTCAACTACTTTAATCTGCTCACCATCCAGGGTGAGTACAGGATTAGAATCCTGCCAGTCTTGTAGGAGTACTTTGCACTTGGGGGTGCAAAGCACATGCCGTACCTGCCGACACTGATTGCCAACTGATTAAGTGCGGATTGCATGCCTTGGGCATTATCGCACAGTAAGACAATATCATCCGCATAATCAAGGTCGAGAAGTCGTTCTCCAAAGGCAGCAGATCCACACCGCCATTACTTACATCCATCAGAGCTGTTTCCAGAATGTCATCGATGGCAAAGTTGAAGAGGAATGTTGAGATCGGGCAACCTTGCCTAACCCCACTGCTCGAATGGAACAAGGGAGAAAGGTGGTTGTATGCCCTCACTCTACCTGAGGTGTTGGTATACAGGGCCTTTAAGATGTTAATGAACTTCTCAGGCACACCCTTCTTCAATAGACAATCCCAGAGAACAGTCCCGTCCAACGAATCGAAGGCAGCCCTGATATCAAGAAACACTACGATTGTTGGCCAGCGATAAGTATGACGGTGTTCTGACATTTGGCGGAGGGTGAAGATGTGATCAATGCATCCTCGACCAGAACGAAAACCAGCCTGCTCCTCGCGAGTCAATCGTTCTCGGGTTTTAAACAAACTACGAAGAATGACAGAAGTCAATAGTTTGGACGCAATCGGAAGTAGACTTATCCCCCGATAGTTGTTACAGGAACAACGTGAACCCTAGGGACGACTACTGACTCATTCCATGATGTTGGAACACTTTCTTGCTCCCAAACCTTTGCAAACAGCACCGTCAGTTCCTTAGCCAGAAAGTCACCACCATCTTTAAAAAGAGCCGGAGGTAAGTCATCTGGGCCAGGTGATTTGTAGCGCTTCAAGAGTTGGAGTTCCTTGCGGATTTCCGCCTCGTTTGGTCGATCAGTCTTCACCGGCCATGGGGGCAGGACAAACTGGTTGATGTTGCCGGAGCAGCAGGCTAGTTGAACTGCCCTTCGAAAAATTCCGCCCATCGTCCAAGACGTCGAGAGATGTTAGTGATTGGCATCCCGTCATCCTCGTAGATTGTTTCACTCACACCAGACTTCTTGCTGCCAGTGGCTCGGATGAGTTGGAAGAGCTTCTGGCAGTTACCAGATGCAGCTGCTGCTTCCATCTCATTAGCACGCTCCGACCACCAGGCTTCCCAGTCCTTACGCAAGCTTTGCCCGATTTCATTACGTAACAGCCTTCGTTTGTGGTCAAACTCACGGTCACCTGGAGTAGACCGACGGGCTTCCATCAGTTGTAAGGAGCCAGAAGAAACCCAGTGCTTGTAAGCGGGACGTTTCGCGAAGCCGCAAGCGGCTTTACTCGCCATTTTCATGGCGTCGTGAAGATGCAACCAATGCTCATCTATACTTTTCGGTGGGATGGTAGCTAGCCTAGAGGCTAACTCCGCTCGATACTTACTTGCAACAGATGTTGCAGCCAGTTTACTAACATCGATCCGTTGGTGGTGGTCAATCCTTCGGCCACTGAAAAGTAAGGAGAGATTGGCGCAGACCAGGGCATGATCAGACTCCAGATAGGTACTCCAAAAGGAGCGGCAGTCTTGTACACAACCACGCCAGCGGTAGCTGATCGCGATGTGATCAATCTGAGTCCAGGCTTGAGATGCAGAGGGAGGACGCCAGGTGGCACACCGGCGATGACTGTACCGGGAGTTAGTGCTGACCAGAAACAGGTTGTGGTCTGTGCACAGTTGCAGCAAACGGTCCCCGTTATCTGTCCTGCGACCAACAAGTCCCCATCGGCCACCTAAACGACTCTCTTCTGTGCCTAGACGCCCGACCTGAGCATTCAAGTCTCCGGCTAATACTACAATATCTGTCGAACGCGCTCTCTGGAGAAGAATTGTTAACTGGTGGTAAAACTCATCCTTGATTGCATCCGGGCTGCAATCTGTCGGGGCATAGGCGGAGATGACGAAAAGACACCGTTTCTCACGCCGGTTTCTTCTCACTTTGATGGAACTTTCTAATCTAACAGCACATAACCGACTGTTAATGGGGATCCAATCGATTTGTGCTGCCTCAGCCCTAGCGCTTAGTGCAACACCAACGCCTGCAAGACCAGACGAAGATGCCACAGAGTCCCCGGATAAGCGCACGTGAAACAAGCTTTTCGAAGCGACAGATGGAGAGCGAATTTGTAGTACTTCACTAGAGTCTTGAATACGGGTCTCGGATAGACAGCAAACATCAACATTAAGACTTTCTAAAGACATAGCCAGCCCCATCTGTTGTCCGATCTGCATTAGTGTGCGAACGTTGAAGGAAGCCAGCTTGAACGGCGTACGTGGTTTCAGAAAGACTGCTTCAGTATTCATAATCGGTGGAAGCATTCACTTTCAATCAGACAGTGACTGGAGATCGTTTAGATAGGACAGAGTTTCCACCATGGGCGAACTACTGCATAAGTTGGAAAGGAAGGATACACAATTTGGGAATAAAGGGAGTGAAAAAGCGACGTAGTAAATAATAGTAATAATAATAAAAGTAATAATAATAATAATAGTGTAAATTGTCTTGCTTCTAGTATGAGCGAGAATAGTATCGTCAATAGAATTCATCATTTCATTTATTTGTGTGTGGGCTGTGATACTGCCCGGGTGCCCAAACCGAAGCAGGTGGTTTTCTTAGGGTGCCACACCCCGAGCCTTTGACCTAAAGGTCTGATCCACAAGACAGTGGAGCATCGTGAGAAAATGCAGTCCCATGGTAGCCGTTGACCAACAGCAGGTTCATTCGCCATTCGTTCCATCAGGATACTGGAGCCCATGTGCACCATTGGTTTGGAATCAGGGTTTTCCAACTCCCCTAGGTGGACTCTCCATGTCCACCAATCCGGTTGAAGCGCCGGACATTCGCTTTTCGTCCTCTCACTTTCGTAAACAACACCCCCGCCACGAGAAGGCAATGAGTAGGACTTCCCTGGCAGAGGCTATATATTCGCGTGGCCATGTGAGAGCATTTCGAGAGGGAGAGTGGACTCTCCCCACTCTCGGCCGTACCAGGGCATTTGGGGGCAAAAGGTTACCACATTTAGAGAAAAGATTTTTATTAGTTGATCACATTAAGGGCACAATTCATATCTAGTTGTATTCATGTATTTGAACTTGTTTCCATTTCAGTTTCAATAAATACATTTTATGATCATAGTACTCTGAGATATGATTAACGTTGACCTAATGAATAAAGGATATATAAATAGTTTGGCAAAGTGAATCATTTAGTATAAATACAGAAACAAATTGAATGAACTATATGCATAAATGTTTTATCGCTTATAGTTCATGGAGGTTGCTTAGTTTTTAGTAAGATTATGAACCAGTAAGTATTAAACCACCACTGAAAACCTGGAGGACGATGGAAGATGGTCGTCCAATATTGTGGATTGGTTGAATATGCACAAATATTCTGATCATTTGATTTTTTTTATCTACAGTTATTGAGTTCTCACAAAATTAGTTACGGAAAAATTTACTGGGAAACAATTAAAACATCTTATTGTCCAATTAAGACAATCTAACTATTTCTACCAAGTTGATAAAACGTGAAATATTACTTTGTAAAGTTGCACACCTGACAATGAATGTTTACGTTGTATTATTGTGAAATGTAACAGCACACATGGATATAGAGAGAAAAGCTTCATATAAGGTGTAAATTCTGAATTGGTTTTAAAGTCATAAACGCATCCGAAAATATCTATGAAGTGAACATTTCTATACTTTATGGAAAAGACTCTAACAATTTAATTTGTCAACTGTTCGCACAAATTAACAGTGTTACTATAAAATTCAATAGATTAAATAATCTGCAGTGTATCTAAGGTTAACACAAGGATTAGTTTCAGTTTAGAGATTTTGCAAAATAAATTTGAATGATTTACCATCAACTTGGGTGAAACAAGTAAAAACTGACTGAGCTGGGAATGTTCCCAAACTTGTAGCTACTCCCTTGTAAACCGTATAATCCCTGATGAAGATATTTTAATCCATATCATATTGCTGAATATAGAGAATAGCTATTAGGCCAGAAACCTTCAAGAAATATCTGATTCAAACAATGAACTCTTATGATGAATTTGGTTTAGCTTTGTACTTAAGTAACCGCTATTTTTCCACAGAGTTCACTATAAAATCAATTTTAAATTACTAGGTTAACTTGCATTTATCTCGAGTATGTAACTCATCTGGTCCCATACGGCCCTCTAAATTTTGAGGAAATGATCGATTGTAAATTCTGAAAGTCGATGATTTATAGACATGAAAACGACAAATAGCTACTAATCATCAATAAAAATTCATTAAAAGAGATTGAGCAAATCAGGGAAAACAATGTGTTTCGAATTTAAGTAGAAGGAAATTCTGTTTCGATTAACGCTTTATGTCAATAATATTCTTGGTCACAAAATACGTACAATCTGTCGCAAACATGTGAGTTAAATTGCTATTGTAAATAATGCTCCAAGAAATTATTGATCAGTAGTTGATCCTAAATGTACAGACTACTCTAATTACAATTAGTAAAGGTTACCTAACACGCATAGTATTTACTAAGTGTTCAACAACATCCAAACCAATTTTGCTAAACGTTACCGAACGAGACATATAATCAGTCCCAGTCTCGGTTTTCACCATTTCAGAACAGGCAATACATTTATAGCAAGTCAAACCAGCAAGAGTAAAATATCTAACAAAGAAAGCACGATGCTAGGAAATATTTCAGAAAATCAACCGATCAGAATCGGTCTTATTCAGTGTACATTACCTGTGGGTGGCTTAAATTTGTAATTATGTGTTATAACCGGACGAGTATTGAAGATATTATAATTTTCTGAATTACTTTACCGAATGTTACTGTTTATGTTTTTATTGTATGATTATTGAGTAATTGAACTACTACGTACCTTATTCCACTTATTGTTAGCTTCCGTTAGACTAATTGACTAACGTTGTACATTTTCATTTTTTCTTAATCATTGCTTTTTAGCTACATTTTGTGTGCTCTGTTCTCTACCACGTATAGAATTCTTGTACGTAAAGTATTATTTTTTTATTTGCGGTGCTCTGAGGTATAATAATTTATGTACATAAAGCAATCATTTTTAAAATAAAGTACTGGGTACCTGAAATATAGATAGCAGAAGCTTGCCTGCTGTGTCCTTTTATCGGACTAAAGATTAGGGATAACGTACTAATCGACGAATCAATAGGAGCCAAGATTATCTCAGCCTCGACTCAAGGTTAATCATGTCCGTTGAAAGGTATCACTGGCCAGGACTTAGGACACCTAGTTATAAACGGGAAAGTATTTGCAGAGTGGTAAACTTATGCCTAAGATTCCGACGCGCGAATCTCCTCTCCAAGTATTTACTGGCGTCACATTCATAACATTATGTGGTGATATGAATATTTAACTGTTACCAATCTTTAAATTAGGGTTGTTGTTTGAATGAAGATCATCTATATACTTGTTCACCTTCTCCTAAATCGATTTCTGTGTATAGCTGAGCCACACCGCTAGATGGCTTTGAGATCGCAACCGGTTAAGCCAATCAACAGACTGAAGTGCTTGATAAATTACTTATTATTACATTAAGACTAGTAATTAGGGTATGCAGTTTGAGATGCTTGCATCAAAGTTGATGTCAGTTATTATGCGAAACCTTAATTTCCAATTCAAATTTCTAACACTGATTCCTGACTCTATTTTAATAAACACACTGTGACCTTGACTCAGTTCTCCCGTTAACCACTCACATAGAAGTGTAGCTCAGCTTTACATACTTATGTCAAGTAAAACTATATCGATCAATCTCCAAGAATTGACTCTCGATTAGAATATAGAAACTGCAGAAATACTTCCAAAGTATTTCCTTATCAGGTAAAAACGTTGTTATGAGATGGATTTCCCTTTTCCCACTGAATCTTACTAAATAGTTAGACAGCCTGTAGAAGTGAAATTTTATAATGAAAGAAATAAAAATGACAATATCAAACAAACCAAAACAATGAGCAAGAATGAACATATAATATATGGAAATAAGAGAAAGTGGAATAGATATCTGTTTCAGGAAATCTTCAGGCATTACGATAAGTGAATGCAAAACAAAACCTATAAATTTCACAAGCACAAGAATCCTTTGATGTGTGTACATAATTTATGAATGTTATAACGGAAAGAATAGTGTTGAAGTTAGAATCGGACTTTGGAGTTTTTATAACTATAATTTTGTTGTATGATTACCAAGTAACTAGATTATTATGTATATATACTCCATGTGGTATAAGCTTTCAGTTGAATTATAAATTACTGTTTAACGATTTACTATTCCTAATTTGTTGCCAGTGGGTTACTTACAGTCTCACCTATTGACAACCACTTTTCGCGTATTCATGTATAACTGTTTTTTTCATTTTATGATGTTATGCGGTTTGATATGTCTGTGTATAAACCATTCCCATTTGAAATATAGATATCGTAGAACCTGGTTGCTACTTCTGGACTCGGAGGCAAGGGGTAGAGAGGAGCTTGGAAATAGTGGACTAATAGGAACTTAGCGGTCGGCTCAAGGTTAGTAGTTCGGGTGGAACGTGTAACTGACCTTGTCAGAGACACTAAGCTATAGAGTAAATAACAGAGCAGATTAGAATCAGGATTCTGATTGGTGGCTTGGCATGTGACGTTGGTCAGAGGGTGCACAAGATAATGAAATTTCGTTTGGATATGTTGATCTCTGTCTGCTTCTTACATATATATGTCGGGAATTACATCAATTTTTTCACATGTAAACCAGAATGTGCTGTGTTGTTGAGTCTTTAAACAAGGAGTACAGCATCACTTACGTGTATCAAATCCCATACTAAACGATCTTTATTTTTTATTTGAAAAACAGTAATCACTCCACATAGTATTTTGCTTGATACTACCTATCCATCAAGAGTCATATTTTGATCTTGTTAATTATTCACTTATCAACCTTGACTGTTTTTATGTGAGCGTATCTGTGTACACTTTTTGTCCTATTCATCACGTCTGTAACTTATATTTTATCTGACTATAAATATTGATTAAAGTGAGTTGGCTTACCCGCCATCTCCAATGCGTATCATTTTCGCTTCTATCTCTTCTATTCGCTTCATACCTCTAATTTCCTGTCCAGATCAATGAGTGTTCAGAATATATGTATTCGAAATCCATTCTCGTATTTGACTTATTTAATTCCGTCATTCACCAACGTGGATTCAGTCATGTATTACATACGAGGATAGACGGGGTGTATATTTTGACAACAATCATTCATACGATCTAATTGGAGTCAGATCTAAGCCCCACAAAACTACTTTTGATGTGACGACTGATGTGTCCTTGAAAATTTGTTACATTTTAAACGATCGTTTGAAATAATATATCATTAATCAGCTGACCTCAAATGCTGGGTACCATATTTTATAATCTTTCTGAGTTCCCCTTTAACAAATATCTGAAATATAACATGTGTAAATTTATATATCTGTCCCAAATAAGATTGCTGAATTTTCTCGTTGATTATGCTTCGTTTTTATAAGAATATGTGGCACTTTTTGTAAATAAATATTTTGAATTAGTTTTTAAGTTAAAGCTTTAACTGTAACTTAAATGCAACTTCAGTTAGACCAAGAAGTTCTTATAAAAACCTTTAAATCTAACTAGTGGATTTTATTCACTAAGCCCCTAGTATACGCTCACTGAACTATTAAATTCATTTAAAAAGAAAATATGGAGAAATAACTCCTATTGTTGTGCATTAACGACAGTTGACAGAAGTTGGGAATGTGAGCTATTGTACGCCAAATCAGCAATCTGAATGTGTAGCACTCTTTGCAGAACCTAAAGAACCTAGTTCTGATTCCAGTCACAGCCATAGGTGTCCACAGTTATTTAGTCTCAAAGTAAGACAAAACACACAACCGGCCCTCCATGTTTTTAAATTATTGTCGATTAATTTCCATGAAGTATGCCGTTTAATAAGAAAAATCGATTTTTAAAGAAAGGATCCAACTTATAGTCATATAATGAAAATGTTTATGCTTTCATACACACACAAACACTTTATTCTATATCAAAATGTGTAAACTTACCTTGGGCTATCTTAAAAGAGACAAGGTTAAGAAAATATATAAATTTACTCACCATGTTCACAGAATTCGTTTGAATTTAAAAGGATTTCCTTAATTCAAATTGGAATATCGATGTAAAGTTGGTGAATAGGAATAAATACCGTGAGTATGAGGTTAATCAACAGAATGGAAACTCAATTATTCAAATATTACTTAACAAGCATCTTTTATCTCAAACATTTTAGAAAAAGAACTGGGTGTGTCTTTCTCTGAATGGTCTGCATACTCTTAATTAGTTATAATAACAATATACAAAATATATTCTACCCCATTTATAACTTTCGAATTCAAAATAGGCTACGAGTTGAGCTGCGTTACCAGAGGTTAGATGTGGAACAAAGTTATCCATGAAACAGTACTTTATGATGTTACCGGTCTTCGTCTAGTTAAAAATACTTAAACGTATTAGTATTGTATTCCTTGTAGAGAAACCACCTATACCCGAAAAACACTATAACATTTATCATATCAATTACTTTGTTCAATCCTTACTTAATTACTACTTTTAATGCCGAATATTAGCAATATTGGTAATGAACTTTGAATTTTGCCATAATGTTCACCAGTATCTCTGATTTTATGGTTACAGTCAATTATTCATTCCAACCAAAAGCTATAACAGGTGAAGTGGTATAGTGGATATCAAGTGGTACTAAACCAAAATTTCTGGGACTGTTAAAATAACCTTCTATAATTGTGCTCTACAACTTTTCGAGCAAACAATCCTCAAAAACTGTCACATTGACTATTTTAAAGAGCAATGACTTTCAATAAAAGTTTTTCTGGGAGAGTCAAGTCATAATAGCAGTAGAATGTCTTATGTGTCAGCAAAGTAGAATTCTCCTGTTTCTTTGTCCATGAACCATAACAAGAATATCAACCCTTCTAGGGAAGAGTGATATAAGCTAACTAAATCACTTCAAAAGTTAATCTTGCTTAACTGATGAAGACCTCAAATTACTTGAAACTGGTCACCAACAGGTAGAAACATCCATATATTTTTTACCAAAAAAGAGTAATACCAGTTAAAGTTTGAAGGGATAGCTTACTATAAGCCAACTACTTATTGAACTAAATCTCTTATCTTAATAAATTAGGTCATTTTGTATCTTAAATAATGTGAAAATTAATTAAATTACACAAATGACAAAAAATCTTAAATATTTTGTGGTAAACTTCACTTAATTATATTCATACTGTACTCTTAGGCCGATTGCTCGTCCTCTTACTCAGGATCCTTCAGACTGTGAACTCATTGTTACCTATTTAATTGTCAAACAACAATAACAAAATTCTTGATACATTCATTTTTGATTCAGAGAATAAGGTCTAAATGACTTATCAATCTTTTAAATATGTAATAATAATTTAAAACATGTTTTATCTATATACGTTTAAAATGTAACACAAGTGAACGGAACTTATAGATACATAGACGAGGACCAAGAAAAACTGCTTTATAAGGATATGATCTTAGTTGACTTGTATCTAAAATTATTCGATTAGGCACATCTAGCTGGACGCAGACGCTAAAGCTAATCTTATAAAATCGAAACAATCAGTCGACAACTTATTGCCGTTATAGTATGTTAATTAACTTTGTTATAAGTAATAGAATCAGACTTATCGCTCCAATGAAATACTGCCTATCATGAACTTAATTTAACATGATTGCATATGAGTGGCTCTTGTGTACACAAATCCTACAAACATTGTAAAAAACTTTTCCAAGGGTCATTATTTTAAAGTATAATTCCCTTGAAAAAATATTAGTAATGCATTGTACCATATCATTTTAATAAATTGTTAGGACAGTTTGGATGTTGAATTGAAGCTTTATTTATAGATCACGGTAAAGATAAACGCATAAGATATGTCCAAAATTCGGTTTGAATTCTGGTATGTATTTCATTAATTAAATCAAGAATTATACTTTGTTGCTGGAAGTACTCAATTTTATATTCTCAATGAAACTGGAGCGCGTTTGTCGTTTTATAACTAGGCAGAAATGGCATTCTGACAGTGATTTTAGTTGCTTCTACGAAATGACCATATTTACGGTTATGCGGAAAGCCGTAAGTACAATTAAACTCTCTGTATAGTCAATATCAACTCCCATGTTTTTCTGTATCTGTATTTATATTAATTAAGCTTTGGCACATACGTGAACAGATTAACAAGCCTAATAAGTTTCATTAATTATTTAAAACCTTAATTTTTGTTTTCAAGTGTTTCGATATAAATAAGTATAACCCTTGTCGTTGTAATTCTCAGTATATTTTGACTAACGAGGTTCAACTATCAAAAGACCTGATATAATTTATTTTTGTCCATTATCAGAAGTAACTGCGTGATGGTAAGATCTTAATACACAGATAGTATCAAACAATAAGTAATAGAGTCTCTGGTAAAGTCATTCACAATAACTATATTATATGCTTATAAATACTATAACTTGGGGTTTGTTCATTGATTGACTACTGACATTTTCATTCACCTAAGCTTTGAACTATAGTCAGTCTCAACTTAATCAACCAAGGAAACTTATTCTCAGAGTCATATACATCTTCGTCTGCGATACAAAATTGGATATGACACCAAACACTAATATTGTATGTTAATTTTGATACTTGCATCCTTGTGGTAATATAGCACTACCTAATATATTTTATTATTTTCACTACAATTAGGTATTTAAGTTTTGTTTTTAAATTGCTCCCGAATAATTCTGATATAGAAAGAATATTAGGGCTCAACATAGTTCTTAAAGCAACAGTTCGAGGCTGTATTAATGGTAGTACAAGGGAAAACAATACTTGCTGAGAAAGGAGAACATTAGCTGAATTTAATCAATCCCAGCGATTGGCAACCGATGCCTACTATAGCTAAGATTATCTATTTAAAGCAAAATAATACACGATAGAAATCTCTTTACCGGTTAAAGAAATATAAAGTGACATCGAACTACTCAATCATTCTTAGCTGTTTCTTTATGCCTTTGTCATTACCTTATCCATTAAATCTGTTTATCTTCGAATACATGTCCTTCTGCCCAAGATTTATCAATTATATTGCGTTTTCTTCAAAACTTTGAATAGGGCAATAAAAATAGAATTTCCAGGTTAATAAACAGTTTTAAGTTACAGTACCTAGTGAAAATAAGCTCAGTGAAACAACTGCACTGGAAAATATTCAGAGAAATGTTTCACACATATCTCTGAAACAGTATGTTTGGAGAGACGGATGGTGACTAGCAATAGAATCCAGGACGCGCGTTCGGTCCTATCTGGAACTCGTCAGTTGAATGTACCTGCACCCCAAGGTTGACGTTCACTACGGGACTCGAACCCGGTGCTGTTCGCTCCAAACTTCATCGCGCTTATAATGCTAATGATTTAAGGTAATATCGAGACTATCCGTACAGGATGCATATATGCCAATAAGAGACTGACTACTTGCAATCCTTAACACCAAAGGGAAGATTCAAACGATCAATATAAAAATCAATTAATGTTTAGAGAGAAGCAATATTGGTAACGGCGAAGTAGTCACATTATTAACCGGATAAACCCCTGAGTAATATAAGTAAAAGTTTGTTTCACACAACCCTTTGTCACAGATCTCCTCATATGGCTAGAATTTTTCTATTCCTCTTTGTAACTGAATTAATATCTTATAATTACACCATCCTTTGTTCTGGATTTCTTACTACTAAGTTAACCTGAGCTTTATTCTGTTATATTTTATTAATCTCAATCAGACCAACAGTAGGTATTTATGATTGTCAAATTTTTGATTTATTTTCCACTGGTTCATAACTTTCCATTGTATTACAAGTGAATTATTTGTGATTTTCAAGTGAAAATTGTAATTCTAATTTCTAACGTTTCTGGTTTCATTAACTTGAATTATTTCAAATCATTGTAATGAAATTTGTATTTCCCAATGAATGAATGAAAAGCAAGATATTTTTGTGTCCAACCAACGCTTTGCTATGCAGTGCTTACCTGACATTAAATAAACGATAAGCAGAGAAACGCCATTAACGATAATCGTGTACTACTTTAAAAGTGCGATCTCCAAAGTTAGGGATATAATTTATTTGATTCCCTATTGTTCTCTACAAACAAAAATGGAAAAAGCTTGTCCATAGATGAAGC
Organism: Schistosoma mansoni; assembly: GCF_000237925.1. Lineage (NCBI taxonomy): Eukaryota > Metazoa > Platyhelminthes > Trematoda > Strigeidida > Schistosomatidae > Schistosoma > Schistosoma mansoni. The sequence goes on along the minus strand of NW_017386036.1, from coordinate 175,407 downwards.
TAAACCATGTAACAAGACGAATTTGTAACATTTATTAGTTTTCTCAATGTAAAGTACATAAAATCATTAAAAAAGAATACGAAGCGATATACCAAGAATTATTATTGTCTCGTCAACTGTACTAGTGAATTTAGTATCATTTACCATTATTATTATTCTTGTTGCTGTTAGTGTCCATATTTTTTCTACTTCTCCATCTATACCATACCCATTCAACGAGTAGAATAAACAGGCTTATTCCAGTAAATATGGAGGTGACGATAAATGCCCCAGCAACATTCCATATTGTCAGAGCTTGGTATTGTACACGCATCGGGTCCACATCAGAAGTCATATTCCATTTCACCATGAATTTGTTGATTATGCCTCGTTCTCTCAAAGTTAGCATACTTGATAAAATAAACATTGGCAAAATCATGATAGTTTTTATTAATAAATAATGTACAATGAAGTCCTGATATAAAAATCAGCTACTGATGTGATAAGACAAAAATTTTTGATAGTTCAGGGATTAAAATCTGGAGTTACTGTTTCTTCAGTCAATTTCATTAAACGTGTGTGATTAAATATGTATGTTCAAATGATACATATTCCCTTTGTTTTGTTAAAAAGAAACAGTAGGTCCGACCTGATAGACTTAAATAACATTGGTAATGGCTAAAACTTTTATGTTAGGAATACAAAGCTCTGAAATAGAAATTTCTAATATCTCTAGAATCCTTTTTTCCCAAAAAACTAAGATTTTTGGCTTATCAGAGGGCTAACTTCACTTGTAGTAAGCTAAGTAAATTCTATTCTTATTAGAAGTAATCACTAATTAATTAGGAAACACTAGAAACCCACAACTTCACTAACCAGAGGTTTATAAATGCATATTTTTATCAAAAAGCATTATTGAGCAAAAGAATCTCTGACATATCTTAACAATGAAAACCAAGTATACAATTCATATATAATTAACTGATCTATAATTGATAAACGTACTAAGACGACATAGGTTTTGCATACTCTTTTCCAAGGTGCACAGCGAATCCAAGAGCAACTACAATCCCAGGCTCCTCTATTACTTCCAGATTCGAGCACTCCTCTGATTGCAGTACACTCAGAAGAAATAATCTTTCAGTTATATAGACATAATTATCAGACTTTACCACCAGCTTCACTGCTTCGCCTGTACTATATACACTGACAGGATTTGCAACCAGCTTTCTATATATGGATTCATAAAATGTATTATTTACTGAGACCTATTGAAAATAATTACAAAGTTGTAGATGAATATAATCTGTAAAAAATACAACTAACAACGCTGAATATAAACGTCAATTTTCTCAATTTATGTCGTTGCCTGTAGAGATGTTGAAACGTTTAGTAGGATATCTTTGAACCATTTGAACTAGTAATATATCTACATTAATTGAATTAGGAAAAGAGTTTTATTTTCAAAGAGCTTACATTGAAAAACTGCTGTAAATCTGCTCACCATCCGTAAATCTCTGTTTACAAATGTGTAGTTTATTTAAAAACTTATGATCCATGTCACCCATTTATATCCATTCTAAATTGATTAAAAATCTTTTTGTCAGTAAGTTTATTAATTATGATACCGTTGTCAGCAACTAATGAAAAAATACTGATAAATTTGTCGACTAAGGGTAAACAAATAAAGTACAAAGGCAATCAGTATGTCAGTGTGATAAATATTCAAATAAGAAAACATTTTACTATTATTAGCTTCAAAATCGGAAATATTGTACGGACAACGAAAATATGGACCATGATATTCTTTGTAACAGGCGATGAATTTTAACTATTGATTACATGATACTAGACATTTGAGTTCTTTGTAAAAAAAACTCTGTAGGAAACTGTGGTCGGTAGATGCAGTTACGTAATATCAAATCGGTATACTGCTTTAGTTCAACCCAGAACTGTCTCCAGCAAGTTTTAAATATCATGAAGTTGTACACGATATTCAGTACGAAAATTATTGCTGACATTTATTTTCACCATCAAGAGTCAAACCATGATACGGTCACCCAACTGAAAATGAGTTGATCCACATATTCACTATTCGTCAGGTTTTAGAACACAGACGTGCTTATCGGCGTCAGACAATCATAGTTTCTCTTGACTTAAGAGCAGCATTTGATTCTGTAGACTGAGAGGTTCTGTGTCAGTGTCTGTTATTGAAAGGTGTACCTCAGAAGTACATAAACCTTGTGAAGGCTCTTTACTCGAACACTACCAGTCGAGTGAGAGCTTATGGCGAACAATCATATGATTTTACAACCTCAAATGGTGTCCGACAAGGCTATCTACTATCCCCATTTTTGTTTAACTTCATTATAGACCTACTGCTGGAAATAACACTCTCGTCGACTGAATTTTCAGGAATTGATCCCCTACCAGGAGGTCTACTTATCGACTTAGAAAACGTGGATGACATAGTTCTGTTTGGTGAAGACGCTGATAAAATGCAGAGTCTTCTGTTAGGACTGAGTAATAATGCCAGGATATTTGGAATGCGTTTCTCCCCCTCCGAATGTTAATTGTTACTCCAGGACTGGCCTGCGTCAACACCTGAACTAAGGATAGGGAGTGAAGTAGTCGAACGCGTCGACAACTTCACTTATCTTGGAAGTCTGATCAGCCCTAATGGGTTGGTGTCTGACAAAATCTCAGCACGGATTCAGAAAGCTCGTTTGGCTTTTTCCAACTTACATCACCTATGGCGAAGACGAGATATCCGTCTATCAATTAAGGGACGAGTATACTGTGCAGCAGTTCGCTCTGTTCTACTTTACGGCTGTGAAACATGGCCATTAAGAGTAGAAGATACTCGTAAGTTACTAGTATTTGACCACAGATGTCTTAGAAATATTGCTCGCATCTTCTGGTATCACCGGGTAAGTAATAGTGAGGTTAGACATAGGGTATTAGGGAATGATGGTAAATCATTTGATGAGATCATGAATCTTCATCGACTGAGATGGTTGGGCCACGTGTTACGTATGCCTGAACACCGATTACCACGACGCGCAATGCTGACTAGTGTTGGAGACGGTTGGAAGAGAGTTAGGGGCAGTCAAACCAAAACGTGGCATCAGAGCTTGAAGTCAGTAACTTCTGGTCTAAGCCATGTTGGTAGATGCAGACTACTTGGTTGGGGTCCGCGTGACTATCGTAACCAATGGTTGGAGACTCTGTGTGACATGCTTCGGAATCGATCACAATGACATAGGTGTATACACTCTTTATCTTCCTTAAAACCGTGAGGTTAAAATTGCTTCATAACTTTCTTCCTTCCTATACTATATCCTTATATACAACCTATCTTTTATATACTACCACCACTAAATTAACTACTTCTATGAATCGGGTGTTCATCTTGTTGTGCTAACGAGGCATGGCAACTTAGATCGATGCATATATGTACCTGGCCCTACGTTGTAGCTGACTGACTGACTGACTAATCATAATACATACAAAAAAAATTATAACAGTTTGCTATCCTCATAAGGATGATAATTAAAAACGAATATAATCAAGTTTTTATGCAAGAATATTGTTTTGAACGGACGTAAGCTTGAGCATATCAATAAGTATACCAATGGAGAAGTAAGCACGCAACAGTTCTACAGAAATATCTTGTAGATGAATACGTCTTTATTTAACGTAGTAGCGCTAGATACTTTTATAAGTCTCAAAAGTCTTCACAAAAGAAATTATAAAGAAAGTAATATGAGCAATCAATCCTCATACAAAAAATCTCAGCTATGAAATAAAGAATCCAACATTTAATATATGAGCTCTATCAAGTGGACTGAGCCGCAGTTTTAAAGGAATAATTCAGTATTGGACTCGATGAAAAATGATCAATTTCAAAACTAATCTTACTAAATTTGAATTTTGTGCTCAATTTATGAGGATGTGATTATTTTCAGTAGGAATGCGACTTCATTGTTTTCTGATAAACAGTAATTATTTATCATCAAAAAGCTTAATTGAATTGTACATAGGTTATATATAGGAATGAATGAGTTTTGATTACATGATTTGTTTTATGAAAGCAAATTAGTCAGTTGTCAAAGCTGATTTCTCAATTTAATATGCAATTGTAATAAATAATTTGGTTATATTATTTCTTACCTTAAACATATTGTATGTACTAGTTCCCTTCATAGTTAATACTATAATCTTATCATTGTATGCCAAGTCCTTTAAAGAACTAATTGGTAGTTTAAGATTGTTTTTTGTTAGAAATGCTGTTAAATCAGCCTGCCATATAGCATGTACAACTAAAATCATAAACCAATACATTAAGCTCAAAGTGCGTGACGAAAAACAGAATAATCTACCTTCTTGTCCTATAAGAAAACAAACAGACAGGTGGTAAACGAGACTCAGTTAGGGAAAACTAATTTACCGTTTAATGCAAAATTAAAGAGTGCGTTCGTAACATATGAAAATCAAACATTCAATACATTATTTGCATACCTTCCTTCAGTTGTCTTTCACATGCATCGTGGTTCTCCAACTTCTGTAATTATTACAACTGCTCCCTATTTCCCTTCCTTTCAATCTTCTGCTAGCAGACATTCCATTCCTAATTGCTGCTACATACTGCTTATATCTGTCAGTATAAGTAGCATACACCGCAGATATACTAATAATCGATGTACATACATATGTATAAACTTTTATTTGTTATTCTAGGACCGTTCGAGTCGTTACAGAATGTGTTCTTGTCGCAGATTCAGCATATATTTTAATATTAAGAACTTAATCCTATCTTTCCCACATCAACAGGTTTTTTTCAATGCACTACACTAGATAGAATCAGTCAAGTTTACGTAATGGTCTCATACTTCGGGAGTAATGATTTATAAAGCACAAAACCAGTTTAAATATTATCATAGGTCATATAAAGACAACTACATGAGGGTATCCAAATAATCTACCATCTAAAGCGATGAGTACTGGTTTTTCGTCAACAGGGTAATTAACAGAAATCAGGGTTTATGGACGGAACATATTTCTTGCAATATGTTATTGCATCTTGTATTGCATTTCCACATTGTGATATTATTTGGTGACTGTTCTCTTGACATCAGGACGAACAAAACATGGCACAAACAGATTAAAAAACCAATAAACCATTTTGTAGAAAATTAAAAAATATTAATATTGGGTATATATGTCAAAATAAAAAAAAACTTAGATGATGATCCTACAACATGGCTCACATTAACAGTGTATTGGTCACACGTTGTAGCAAGTAACTGACTATTTTAATACTCAATTATAAACATCATCCAAATTACCAACCTTTTATCAATACACCCAATAAACACAGATACCAGTATTCTTAATCCTTCTTTTTTTATTAACATCTAAACATGTTGTCAACTCATGACTTGTCGAATAAATCAGTTTTTTTTCAATGAAGCTGTTTATTGGATATGAACTCTCTACTAGATTTCAACATCAACAAAGAAACACTTTCACAAGAGTTATTTCAAATGTTTATGCGAAAAATTCTGATTCTAGACAAGAATTAAACATATAAAACGTCGGTAAATCATTAATGTCTTAAAAACTTAATGTATGACATTTTAGAATTAACTGACAATTTTAAAACTTACCTTGTAGAAGCATACAACGTAGTGAAATCCATAAATTGTATGGAAGAGATACCTCATTTGAGTTAGCTTCTGGAAGTTGTAAATTCCATCCACTGAGTGGACTATATTTATTGAATAACCAAACTGTTGTTCCAAGAACAACCACTGAACTAGTAATTGCTATCCAAACATTAATTTGAAATAGATGAAACATTTGAAAGAAAAGATCATTTGCTGTTGATGGTTTTACAAGTATTCCAACTGTATCTTCAACAATCGGACCAATAAATTCCACATAATTCGATCTTCTTGGATTGATTGTCAAACCGGCAGCTATCATATCAACTCGCTAATATGTATAATCAGTGTATAAGAAAAACGCGCAGTAAAATATTCATCTTTAGTCAGTACAAAAAATGATATACATTAAACCATTATGAAATATCATGATATCCAGCTATACTTAAGTTGTGAAAGTATTAGAAGCCTCAACCTTATAAATCCATTGAACTGTTAATCAAGTAACCTGCTGCAATTTAAATTACCATTTACAAACAATATCTCATGACAGAAATAACATCGATAAGTTTTCACAGATGTGAGGACACTTCATTGAAAAATGATGATTTGACACTGCTTAAAATTTTCAATTTCTACAGATAATTGTGATGTATAGCTCAAAGTTACCAGAACTATGGATAGTACTCATTGGTAACAACCTGGAAACACAAACACGCAATTAAAGTTGTCTGTATATAGATCTGAGACACTCATCTATGAATAGTTGGATATAAGGGGACAAACAACAAGTAATGCTTTGAAAAAATAGCATTTGATATCTAGTATCTTTCTAAATTGTTCTTTGTTATTGATACTGAGTTCAAGACTCTTTGAACGTACAAACGTTACAATAAATTTTAGATCTAGAAGAGTTTTAAGTACTTAGTAACTTCGAGTGCTGAAATTACAATTTTAGTGAAACATGTGTGAATAGTCAACGTATTCATTTGCATTATATTTATATGTTCAAAGATTTAGGGGGAATGATAGTTTCTAAAATTGCAAATATTGTATAAATTAATAAAAACTAAACTAGATGCTTCATTTCTAATAAAAACTTACGACTTATCCAGAGCTCATCTACACTTCTTCTCAGACGAACTAACTATCGATTAAACTCTACAAGCTTTCGAAAGTACACTACCTTATATCCTTTTCAAATAAATACATACTAATATATTGATCTTGATTGGTGTTTCAGTTATTCAGTGTAAATATTTTCACTAAAAGCTTTTTTAACCCGTTCATTTAACCGCACGGTTATACTGATATCTACAAAAATGATATGTTATGACATGTCAGGATAGGATATAAAGAACAAGAACCGTACGAAATCAGTTATCATGTGGAAAAAATTCACTAGTCCGTCACATCACTTCTTTACGTCAAGTCGTTAGGAGTTTTATGGTTGGCAATAGGAATATTGTTTTTATTCTAATACAAATAACTATAATTATTAATATAGAAATTATACTCGTCTTAATAGGCAGTTACTCGTCCCCTCATGTAAAACTATCCTCCAAGTAACGATAGCGATCATTGAGATTTATTTTAAAAGTAAGTTGAAAACTGCTGAGAATTATTATACACATTGTAAAAAGAAGAATAAAATTCGAGCTATCACTAAAACGATACACTGATTTGGAAGCTAAAATACATATAGTTTCTTACAACACTGGGATCCTTAACCAAGGTTGTGGTATGCATTAAGAAAGATGAATCTATGCGTCATCTATACACTCGGCAGCTATTATTCTGACAAAAATTAAAAATGATTCTAGTTTGAATAAAAAACAACTATTGGTACCAATACTTGTAACACGTTTCTGGTTAGCGTTTTTTTACGAGTTAGTTTTCTACGGATGCGTTGGACAGATACTATCAGCAACAACCTACTGTGGGAGAGAAAAAAACAGATTCCAGCGGAGGAAAATATCAGGAAGAAACTCTGGTAGTGGATAGGACAGACATTGAAGAAAGCGGCCAGTTGTGTCACAAGGCAAGTCCTCACATAGAATCCTGAAAGCCAAAGGAGAAGAGGAAGACCAAAGGACATATTACGATGAGAAATAGAGACGGACATGAGAAGAATGAACAACAATTGGATAGAACTAGAAAGAAAGGCTTAGGATAAAGTGAGTTGGGGAATGCTGGTCGGCGGCATATGCTCCATTGGGATTAACAGGCGTAAGTAAGTAACTTGTAACACACTTTTTCTATTTCTATTTTAACTCATCGTATAATATATCTAAGATCCAGTTTGTCTCCACGATTTTAATTTCTGCCCCTTTGAGAAATTCTAAAATCTTGACATGTTTATTAAGTAAGAGTTTAACTGTGCGTTTTTATACTTAACTTACTCCATTTACCAATTCACCCATCATGCCATCCCATTCTCCTTTTTCATCCAGTGAGCCATACGTACCGTTCTGTGGTACGAACAGACGATAGCTATTGAAATAGAGAAAGTTTCCAATAAAAAGAACCAGCGATTTATATTTGTTGCTTTATGATTGTCTATTTAGTCGAAAAATGTAAATGATAGCTGAATTCTTTTCAGCACCTAATAATTTAAATTCAAACTAGTCGTTTTCCAGTTTCTAGATGAAAAAACATACACTAAATAAGAATTTATGCTAAAAAAATACACTGGAATTATATCAATTAGTATCGTTGGACAGTTTAATACTTCAGTAATGTCTATTCGATGTTCAAAAGTTCGTTGATTTCTGACGTGAAATTCCATACAGGAAATCTCTTTTACAACGTACATTCTAAAAAATATATGCAGTTTGAATCCAATATATCTCTAATCATAATAAATGGGTATATTTCAATAAATCTGAATTCATCAAACTTAAATTTAAGGGAGAGTGATGGAAACTAACGTTGCTAATTATTAAAAAAAAAACATTTATGGTTTAGTGGAGGATATTCATGTCTCACGAGCATAAATGTTTTTAACTGCTACCAATTCTATATCTAAAAACTGTTTGACAATGCTTTGAACCATAAATGTGGTCAATATAGTAGTAAATATGTTCTTATCTTAACTAAAACATCGTGTATTTATTGATTTACATTTAAGCTGGATCCTTAAGTCATTTGAAAGTCCGTATCACTTGTTCAAAGACCAACTGGCTGAATGGGAATTCCCTCTCGTTGTTTATGATAGAACAGTGAAAATTTGCTCACTTTGGAGACTTCCACTGACTTTAAACGAAACTGTGTATGTAGATGACTGATTTTTGTAAGAATTAACAACTAAATATAATCAGTAAACACTTCCAATCGATGGACTTTGCTATAAACCAAGTCAATGAAGATCAGCATTGAAGATCAACATACCTTCAACTCTGCCCAAAAAATTTGATTAAAATTTAATAACGACCATTAAGTAGGCTTACTTGTGAATATTTCACCTTATTTTTTGTACTTCGAGGTCAACATCTCATACAAACAATGGTTCAACATCACCTGTATGCAGAATGGATTCATTACACGTGTGAATACGAGGAAAATTAACTGCTCGAAAATCGGCAACAATCTAAGTCATAATTAATTATTTTCAGAATTTTGTCAACTGTGACAATATATTTAACGGTATACATTTATAAGGGAATATTTTACCTAAAATTGAAATGTATAGCCAGTTCATTCAGTACATCAATTGCAAATCCTGTAGCGTTGATTATTTCTCCGTTTCCAATTACCTGGCCAGTTACAACAAATGGAGGATCCTGTAGAACAGAATAACCAGGGAATACACAACCAGCGTTTAATCAGTTTAGATACACAGTTGAATTTCTATAGGTGTACAGGAAATCCTAGAATTTCTATTAGAAATGAATATCTAACGGAATCTAAAAGCACGACTTTGCTTGCAGTGTCAGTCTATTTTAAATTAGCAATAATACTGTTTACTTATTTGCATCTATATCAAAGTTACTGAAAAAGTATTTCAGAGACAAAGGAAATTTTCTAGGGACAACAGGAATCTAAAAATTTTGAATAGCTATTTTTTATATAGCAACGAAGCAAGGAATTGTGAGTCTGAGAAGTCCATATACCTAATAAAAAGTTTCTTTTTATATTGAATAAATTTGTATTATGGTGATCCGCTGAAAGTGTTAAATACCTAAATTTGAAAAGTATCTTTATAGTACTTTGGAGACTGTAGCCAATGAGAACACGAGTGGGAACAATCGGATATATTTGGCCCGAAAATTACAGACTATCTCATTAAAATCTGTCAACCATACAGTAAACAGTTAATTTGTAAACTACCAATCAATTGTCTCAATCTTAACCATTCATTCCGCAAATATCAGTCCATAGTCTCCGATTATGATTGTTCATGCATTTTTGTTCTTTCCTTATCGATCTTCTAGTGAAATACATTCACTGTCTGACCATCATCATATACTACTTATGTGGATATAAGCAACCTACACCACAGAGACTATACTCTGGAACTAAAAAGTAAGCAGCGAATATTTCCCCGAAAATTAGAAAATGACCAATAAAACAACTTACACAATTAAACATTCAAGACTGATTTAGAACAACATATATAAGCGAACAATATTGTTTTCAATTAGATCCTCATCAGGCTTTTTCCTATTATGTAACATTGATTCAAGTCTTTTATTATTCTTATCACAACTAGTACACCTGTCATTACACTATCAATTTGTACTTTTCACTTATTATTAATTTTGATTATGTAATCTATTCCACTGTTATCATTGACTCATAAACTGCCTTGATTGGTTTAATAATTTCGTATATGCATATAAATATTACTGTACATTAGAGTAAAGCCTGATAAGGATCTAATCGAAAACAATATTGTTCGCTTATATATGTTGTTCTAAATCACAATATGGGAATTTTTCAAATTCAAGACTGAAGCGATCAGTGAATAAAATCAACTAAAAGGCATTTATTCAGTAGCTTTAGTTTTTTTTATTTTGTTCTACTAAAAACATATATATATTGGCATCGATGGACACCAAAATAAACATTCTCCACGCACATAAGAAAATGAGATTGTGAAAAAATATAGAGAGGAAATTGTATAATGAAAATAAATAGTGAATTAAATGAGTGAACGAAAATAACTTATCATGGGAGAGATAGTTCAATTGAAAATGCAACCAGAAAGAATGCATTCAGTTACGTAGGTTCCTTTCGTGTCTTATAAGTAGGATTAAAAATCTACAGTAGGACTGTGGTTGGCCCCTATTATAAACCATATTTAATAACGTTTTATGCCAGTGAGTTGCACCATCTCTCGTATCCCGACCAGGAAATCGAGATGTACCAACAGATGCCAGTCCTATACAGCCTTCATTCATGAACCTGTGATATATTATAAGCTAACCACCTTCAAGCTTTTCCCAGCTAGTTTCAGAGTCTGAAAATGCCTCAGTGTGGAGATCACTGGGAAGACATATGTCCAAGCCACAGAATCTGATAATTTAAGATGGCGACACTGATTGCATTATCATCAATGAGCGCGACCAAATATTTCCAAACCTCTGTATTATTGACATAGTGTTGGTATTGGATGTCAGCGACCTATCGGAGAGTTGGTGAAAATCCTGAACTAAATTTAACCCTCATGCATTGCTTGTATCTCAAAATCCTTCAGAAGAGAGCTAAAACAAAGCAAAACAATCGTCATATTAAATGTAACATTGTTAAGATTTATAGTGTGGTAATTTCTATAGCAAACTCTGCCTGCAGCCCTTCCGGGGGCTACTGCCGGCCCCAAGCCCGGATAAAGGAGGAGGGTTGGTCACGAGGTTAGCAACCCCATCCCGTAAAAGACTAACTTGCTGAAAAAACTCTAACCAGGAAAGATTATTCAAACCATCTGCCCTAGGAGTTAGAAGGTCTTCATTTAGAAGAGTTTAGACGTCTCATGGTGAAGGCCAAGTTCCTTCGGAAGCCACGAGGCTGATGCCCTTTCTGACAACCAGATCAAACATTTATCTAGGTACATGGAATGCTCCTACAATGTGGGAGACCGGAAGAGTTTTCCAAATTGCTGCAGAAATGAGGACATACAACCTGGAGGTACTTGGGATCATGGAAACAAATTGGACGCAAGTCGGACGACAACAACTAGCTTCAGGAGAGCTACTGATATACTCCGGCCATGGAGACGAGAATGCTCCACATACACAAGGTGTTGCACTGATGCTGTCCAAGCAAGCAAAAAATGCACTTATACGATGGGAATCTCATGGACCAAGGATCATCAAAGCCTCCTTCAAAACAAAGAGAGAGGGCATTACAATGAACGTCATCCAATGCTATGAGCCTGCCAATGACTTCAAGGAAGAAGTTAAAGATCAATTCTACGATAGGCAACAGTCAATCATCGAGAACTGCCCAACAAAGGACCTGACCATTCTGATGGGAGATTTGAATGCCAAGGTTGGAATGGACAACACTGGATACGAAGACGTGATGGGACGACATGGACTGGGAGAAAGGAACGAAAATGATTAGAGATTTGCACAAGACAAGCCCTCACATGGAATCCTGAGTGCCAAAGGAAAAGAGGAAGACTGAAGAACACATTACGCCGAGAAATGAAGACAGACATGATAAAAATAAACAAAAATTGGATAGAATTAGAAAGAAAGGCCTATGACAGAGCGAGTTGCAGAATGCTGGTCGGCGGCCTATGTTACATTGGGGTTAACAGGCCTAATTAAGTAAACAAGTAATTTCTATAGCCAAGCAGAAGCTGTCTGTGTATCCACGGGATCTCAAATAAGGACGGTAAGAATATTACTAAGAACATGACTGCAGATACCTACCACCATATCAAACTAAGTTTAGCAGCAACCCTAATACTGTAAGGATCAATGCTAACGCTGAACACTCAACAAACTTTTTATCTCAACGACTTCATCAATCAAACATTTTAAACCAAAAGCCTTAAGTTAATCAAGTACTTACGAGAATTGTCGATATTCGAAGGGTTTTGTGATTGAATGACTGAAAGACTGTTGAAAATAGACCACTTTCCAAGCTTCTTTGCTTAATTATCATTCCTTTACTTGTAAGCTTCATATTGTCATCAGGAGTGTAATGAGCAGTAGATATAAAATTTTTCATTGCATCATCAAAGGTTTCGAGTGAGTAAAACCATAAAGATTTCCAGAAATTAGTCCCAGACCTCTGGCATTTGAGCAAAACAGTAAGTGAACACTGAGATTATGCGAATGAAATACGAATACCTCCATTCTGAACGTAATAACCAATGCAAATCTCCCAAAAATTTTACTTGATTTCATATTACTACGTTTAGTTTGCAACCGATTTGACTTAACGAGGTGAAAAACAATCATTTATAGTAATAATTAATCAGTTTGACACTCGAAGGTGACAAATCTAAACTAAGTTCAGAAGCAAGTTATGCTCTTTTCTTTAAAAAAAGGACAGAATAAACAATGAAAAAAATGAACTGTTTATTTCTGTAAACACTAAATGATGACGTGTAGGAACAGTTGACTAGTGCTACAGAATAAGTAATTTGAAAGACAGTCATTATTTCGCAGGGTATTATTCTCTAGCACTAGTTAGAGAATAATTCATACGACTTAATATTATTATTTTGTGACTTTTCAAAAGAGTTTATGATTAATGGAAACTAATTTTTGAGATAACCAACTCATAATTAATGAGAAGTGAAACTTAAATTCATTAATCCACGTAGTTTAATTCCACTAAACCCTCTCATCTAAAATTTCATTATTTGTATTGGTATTCCTGGAAGTCTCTTAAACTCTAATTTAGTCTTTTTACACACTGAAACCTGACCAACTATTGAAAACCAGGAAGCAATGAGCAGCTTTTTCATACAGGTTTGTAGCTCTACAGAACCCATGACCTCACAAGAGACCAAACCTGAAACTCTGAGGTCTCCAAACGAAAATGATATCATTCAATCATTCAGGCAGAATTTAGTTACTAGCACTTAACAGCTTCATTCTATCATATAGCTCATTAATCAACTAATACAAATCATTTTTTTTAATTCTTTAAACACATGAAAAGGATGAAATTGCATCCCACTTCCTGACGATTTACCGAAGAGTCTACATTGTTCGATATGAAATATGATGGAGATATGCTTCCTTATCATTTGTCTTAACCAGTTATTTATCATCAACTTTAAACTTGGCACAAATGTTTATTATTCCAAGTTACCATACTTTCGATCCGTACAATGAGAGAGAATTAACGTGATGAGAAATACAATATGCAATGTAATATAAACAGGAAGGGAAATGTAAACACCCAAATTCCCTGGTACGACCGAGGGTGAGCAGGGTCCACTCTCCCTCTCGAAATGCCCTCACAATGCCACGTGCATTCAACCGCTGTCAGGAAAGTCCTAATCTACCTTCTCGAGACTGGGGTGATGTCTACGAAATTGAGAGGACGGAAAGCGAATGTGTGGTGGTTTAACCAAGTCGGTGGACACGGAGGATCCACCTAGGGGAGTTGGAAAACCCTGATTTCAAACCAATGGTGTACATGGGCTCCAGGAAACAAAAGGCGAATGTATCTAATGTTGGTCACCGGGATCCATGGGACTGAATTTCCAGATCAATAATAGACAACAGAAACCAAGTAAAATTGGTGGTAAAAATGACTGTGATTGATATCCAATTCACTAATCTTAAACAAATTTCGCTAAAGTTGATATGTATACAGATGTTACAAAGTCGTTCTCAAAAGTTAACCGACATCTCAAGAGACTAAATAATTATCCCACTATCCTTATTTTTGTATATATGCATTTGAATTAAGCATCATTTATAACTAAAAGGAAGCTAGTTTACTTAATAAGTAGAAAATAAAAACTTTGGATTAGCGAATAGTTCTACATTATATTTGATCTTATTACCACTGAAAACAATCGAAGCAACCGAAACCTCTTAACTGCTAATCAATATTAGACCTAACAGCCGTGAATGTACAACAGTTACGGCTTTTTTATCAATAACACACCATAATTCAAGATAGAGTTATTTTATTTCAAAAACAATCTTTAAATAAAGCACTAAAAGACCTACATGCCTGAGAAAGTTATAAAATAACCGACCACCAAAGTCGTCCACAATTGGGTTAATTTGATGGCAACTTATACCACTACGATCCAAGTATGTACTGTTAAATGATTTTATATAGGTTGCTATCTGACTGCCCATCATTATCATGTAGGCTGAGATAGTTACACGCTCCTAAAAAACAGATACTACAGTGGCGTTAGAAAATATTTAAAAAAGAATTTGGAAATGTAACAAAATTTTCGATTAGATAAAATATTATCTGATTTAGAAATGCAAAAAAAATCATCAGTTATGGACATAATCAATTATACACGAACGGAATAAGCTAATGAAATCATCATTTCCAACCAGTGCGAATGCACCCAAGAATGGAATTTTTCAGTTAATACCAACGCTCCCAGCAAATTCTGTTTTGCTCATATTTTTAATAAAAGTTCAATTATAGAACTGAATTACAAATCCTGCTCACTTAAACTATTTCACCCCAAAACAAATAAAAATCCTTAACTCTTTTTCTGTACTAGAAATGAAACTTAAGCGGCTAATTTGTTAGACGTTTCATTTACTAATGATTATATTTTATGGTTCTGCAGTTTAAATTATTCTCTTTGCGGAACTAATACTTATTTCCCGAAATCCACATCCAGAAACATCAAGTATCTTTTGAGAACAGATGTGTTATGCAGACGGATAACTTAAAAATATCTCTATCAATAAACAATTTTATTTGTTAACTAATATTACAAATGCACACCATTCGGGAAACCAAAGGTCAGTAGGCTTGTCATGTAAAGTTAACGTATGATACAACACGAAATCCATCGAATCCCAATTTAATTTAGGATTCCTCTAACTAATCATCTAAAGAATAATAATAAATATGTGATCTGAGAAACAAAATCCTATTTAAATCACTTGATGTGTTATGGTTGATATGAACTAGCTATTTTTGTAGAAATTTGAGAAACAAATCATTTTATAAGTTCAGCGTGGATAATGTATTTGTTATATACTGTAGGATACTTGTTATAACTCTAAGGTTTCTTGTTATAACAGTTCTTTCACTTTTTACACGTATGTGGGACGTTAATTTACTTAGACGAATATCTACACTAAATTCTCACCCAGTGTCTATTCTACAGGACTTCAACACAACTCAGATCAAGAACACGAGATTAGCCTGACTATGACGTCAATATGTTTCCACACAAAAATCCTACACAAGGAACAGTCCATCGATAACAGTCCGGATAGGGGAATATATAACACATATAACACCTGTCATCTTATCTAATGTCTGACTCAGCAAAACAACCAATCATTGTCATTCTCGCCCACACATCAGTATTCATTCGTCGATTTACATAGTTCTTACAGCTACTAATAAAACCAACTTACAGACAAAAGTTTTCATCATTATATCCTAGTTGTGCGTCAAAACACTGGTCAGATAAACTTTATATAGATTGGACCTTTTTTTCTTTTACAAATAGATTCAGGTAAATATTTTTAATAAACTAGATATTCATTCCAATCATATACTCATAGTTGATGAGTTTATAAGAATACTGGACACCTGTTAAAAAGATTCCTAGTCTTATTTTGCTGAATAACTTAACAAGCGTGAAACGCAAAATTACCAATGTATTCATTCTCCTTTGTTGAACACAAAATACAAATCAGCCTTAAATGCTATACAACGAATTCTTTCTATCAACTTATAATTTTTGTATATGGTATAAAATAGATCTATGTTAATAAATTGATATAGTTTAACACATAGTTTACTTAACATCAAAAAATAACTGAATAACAAAACCTTACAGGTAAGCTATGCGTTTCTCCAAGCAGTGCAGATTTAATCAATAACTGAGTGCTCTTTGGCAATTCATGTTTTGATAGATCGTCAAAATTTAACACAGGAAACTGCCGAAAAAATCCTACTTTCATTTTTTCAGCATTTGATGAAGCAATAAAGTTTAATAGATCACTAATAGGCACATCAGGAATTTCATCGAAAATCCAATAATAGTTCTTTGTAATGTTAGATTTCTCAAAAACCTGTATAATTAATAGAGAAAAAACCAGATCTAGGCCTTGATGTTAACAATATCCTATGCAAATTGTAAAACAGTAGTCAGAGAAATGCTAATGCTCTTTAACCAGTCAGTCTACCAAGTCATGTAGGGCATGATCTCATATATGAACTAATTTAATGAAGCGTTCGAGCTTTTAACCAAATGAAAAAATCAATAGAAACCTCTACATTAAGATGTTTTTTAGTACTCATCATCAAGATTCATGTACAAAATCTAAACTTAAATTGTATCCAAGATTCGAAAATGGATCTACTTTGTGCCCATTAACATACTTCATAACTCCGCCTGTAGCTCTTCTAGAGTTACTGCTGGTCTTAAGCCCGAGTAAAGGAGAAGGGTTAGTCATGGGTTTAGCGACCACATCCCGTAGAAAAGCTAACTCGCTAAAAAAACGCTAACCAGAAAAAATAATTCAAACCATTTAAACTCTGCCCTGGGAGTTGAAGGAAGAATTATGACGCCTCAGAATGTAAGCCGAGATTCTTCGGAAGTCACGAGGCCGATGCACCTTCTAACAACCAGAGCAACACTCTTTATAGGGACATGGAACGTCCGGACAATGTGGGAGACAGGGAAGATTAGTCAAATAGCAATGGAAATGAGAAGATACAAATTGGTAGTACTTGGAATCAGCGAAACTCATTGAACACAAGCTGGACACCAAAGTGTAGATACGGGAGAGATGCTGCTGTACTCCGGTCACGAAGAAGAAAATGCTTCACAAACCCAAGGAATTGCTCCGATGCTGTCCAGAGAAGCACGAAGTGCACTTGTAGGATGGGGATCTCAGGGATCCAGAATTATCAAAGCATCATACAAAACAAAGAAGGAGGGGATAACAATGAATGTTATCCAATGTTATGCACCCACAAATGATAGAAACGACGACGATAAAGATCAGTTCTATGAGAGGCGGCAATCAATCATAGGTACGTGCTCAAGAAAGGACCTCACCATCCTGACGAGAGATCTAAATGCTAAAGTCGGAGTGGACAACACAGGCAGGACCTGACAATATACCAGCTGAAACACTGAAGTCAGACATGGAAGTAACTGCAAACATGCTTCACCTTCTATTCAAGAAGATTTGGGAGAAGGAACAAGTGCCGACGAACTGGAAAGAAGGATACCTCATCAAGATACCAAAGAAAGGAGATCTGAGCAAATGTGAGAACTACAGGGGCATCAGTTTGCTGTCAGTGCCAGGAAAAGTTTCCAACAGAGTGTTGCTGAACCGGATGAAAGACGTAGTAGACGCCAGACTTCGAGATCGACAGGCTGGATTCAACAAGGATCGGTCGAGCACAGACCAAATTGCGACACTACGGATCGTCATCGTCATCATTGAGTGGAACTCGTCACTATACATCAAATTCATTGACTATCAGAAGGCATTTGATAGTGTGAACTGGAGAACATTATGGAAACTTCTTCGACACTATGGAGTTCCTCAGAAGATTGTCAAAATTATCCAGAACTCATACGACAGACTACAGGACAGCTGACAGATGCATTTCCAGTAAGGACTGGAGTCAGACAAAGCTGTCTACTCCCCCCTCCCTCTTTCTTCTGGTGGTTGACTGGATTATGAAGACTTCGACATCTGACAGGAAGCACGGAATACAATTGACATCCCAGAATCAATTAAACGATTTGGGTTTCGCAGATTACCTAGCCCTTCTATCTCATACACACGAGCAAATACAGACGAATACAACAAATGTAGCATGTATATATATATATATATATATATATATATATATATATATTATACACAATGTATTCAAAAATACGTTATCCGTTTCTGTGACAACGTGAGGAACAACAGAGCTTGTACTTTGCACGCTAATATCGTCTATATTGTGAAGAAAATTTCCTTTATCGACAAGTACAGACCTTTTATACAAATTTTAAGCAATAAATAAACAATTATAACGCATTTAAAACTAGGAATTTCATTGGACGAAACGGAATAGAAATATTGGAAAATGGGATGAATTTTTCCTTCAAAGGGGGATGAAAGAAAAATTTATTAGAAAAAATACAAAAATCACCGTCAGTTTAATGTTATTCTTTGTTTTGGACTTTATTTACAATTTCGTGGATCGGTTGAAGTTAGACATCAACACCGTTGGATGCAGGCTCAGTGGTCTAGAGATTGAGCGCTCGCACGGGAAACTGATAGGTCCTGGGTTCGAATCTTTTGAGGCGGGATCGTGGATGCGCACTGCTGAGGAGCCCCACAATAGGACGAAAAGGCCGTCCAGTGCTTCCAGGTTTTCCATTGTGGTTTAGCTTCAACTGATTCATGATCTCAACTATCAAACTTATCTACAATTGTTTCATCTTGAAATCTACTCAAACATTTTACTTCAAAACAAATAGACACAAATGTATTTTATATATCGGTACATTTTCACTGCAAATATCTAATCATTATCGAGTCTATGATGTCTACATTTTCGGTCACCTGAAATTGTCTGACAAACTCTGGATCTGTAGGGAATCCTACACAAACAAACATCCCTTTTAATAGATTATATCATATTTGCTCGAAATAGACGTATGAGACATCTTGACCTGGGTAATAATAATAATAATTTGTTACCATATTCGGTAAATTACAGTATTTATCGGTATTTTTTGAAAGTAGACTCTTTGTCGTACGTTTAGGAAAATACGTTTTTGGTTGGTCGTAAGGCAGAGGAATAGAGGGTAAAGGGAACATATTTTACACCGTTAAAAATGTTATTCCCTTTTTTACTGATGGCTTTTATTAATGTACACCCTTTTCCACCCACTCATTTTCTCTCACCCGTATTAGTACAGTAGTTTCGGCTAATCTTGAAAGACCATTTTACATCCATTGCAGTGAGTTCAAGTTTGTTGGGTCAAAACATGACTTTACATTCATTGTTAACATTAGCTTCTAGTTTCTTTGCTTTATGTTTAATTATTAGCACACATTATATAAAATAATGACTTCACAATCTGCACAACTCACTTTTCTCAAGTAATTTAAATGATACGGTTTTGTATGAATAAAAAATATATGCGTTAAATACGATTTCGTAATGGTAATCTTTGATCTATTTTCCCCCAATGTTTCAATAAACTGATCTAATGTTATTCCACTAAATGAGCTGAATGAATTTATACATTTGTTTGATGAAAATAACTGCGTTGAGAAATCAGTGTAAAATCTTTTATTTTCAATCTTCCTCCGCAATGTGAGATCATATATCCCTGGGATAATGGCTGAAGAATAAAACTTATGAACAGAAAATTCATTACTTAAAATATTTTCGATTAGTTAATAGTTGTGTTAATAATGCGCATATAGAGATTTCTTACTTCAAAAATGGAATTATAATGAATGTAATCATTCGCATATTATACACCGAGTGTACTTTAGCATAAGTACATAAAATGGCTTATGACGATAAAATACCAAAAGTTTATATGACTGAAATTAAGTAACTACTTTGGGAATTTCATTGTGCTTAAATATCTGCGAAATAAACAAAAACAATCTACATCGCAACAACAGTTTGTATACTCTAGTAATAATACATATGTATTAATTTCCTTTTAGTAGACACTTGATGAATACAGTTTTAGTTGCTTCAAAAAATAAAACTCCTCAAACTGACTATTCAGTCATAAAAAAAATCAAGGCCATGATTACTAGTATATTACGTCATGATATATCAACCTATATATAACATGAAATACCGATTACTTTTACATTTTCAATATTAAATTTATCCGAATAGATTTAAAAATGAAACCGCCGTGGTTTTAAATCCACCTAAATTTTTTACCACTTAACGGTTTAAGCCTAGCAATCTAGCTTAACGAGATTAGTCTTAAGAATCAAATATCATATTTGTATGAACTTTCAGAGTCTCAACACTTTTTTCAGGATATTAATTAAGTTTAAAACTAAACGTCAATGTATACAACTGCGTAAAGATCCAACTAGTGATTTAGTTGTAAATAAGAGACGCTGTTAATGCGAAGAAAATATTTGTTACCTATCATTAATACATCGTACGATTTTGTATCCAACTGTCTCAGATAAATCTTTATAGTTTCTAATGACAATCAGTAATCTCCTGCAATAAATGGTATCATCATATAGTTGTTTACCTATTGATTATTTTAGTCATCGAGATGAAAATAACCAATAGGTAAACAACCATATGGTGATACCATTTATTGCAGGAGATTACTGATTGCCATTAGAAACTATAAAGATTTATCTGATTATTTTAGCAACGAGATAACCCGACCGTTGCTGCTACCTTGACATGGTGGTCGGGACTTCCTATCGTGATGAACCAATCGAGCTATACTGACTGGGACAATCGTTCCTCATGGTCCTACCATGCCAGGCAGGTCAGTTGAAGAGCGGTAAGACTAAAAGCAGCAAACCCAAAGTCCGAAGGCGAAGTAGTACTGCTGACTGTATACAGGTGTGACGGCAGAAGGATGCTTCCTTTAGAGACCCAGCGATGCTGCCTTCCCACAAGGAGGAGTGGGGTTAGAAAAGGTCGACCCTAAAAATACACACCTCGCCTTATCCCACAGATATCTGTCTCCGGTGGTAAGGTCTCAACAAGTATGGAGCTAACACGAAAATTACTCACAAAAAGGTCGTGTGTGACCTATCTCAAGCAGTTGTCCCTTGGGCTCTGCGGTCACGCTCCAAGGTCGTTAAGACCAACATTAATCCAAATTCCTTTTCAGGTCCCTCAAGAAATACCCTTCCACGGTGTGGGCAGCCGGGAAGTGATATTAGCCCTCATACCCGTAACTGCACATGAGACCAAGTTGGTCACTTTCAAATCCTTCCTACACCTAATAACTCTCTTATCTCCACGACTAACCCTTCCCACATCCTTTTATCACCTCGCACCTCTAGGGCAAACGATTCAAATACACGGAACGTTATTCCTGGTCTCCTGAAACCACGCTCTAAACTACATATAGGAACTTTTAACGTCCGAATACAGTGCCAATTAGGAGAACAGGCTTTCTTAGCTAGGACTTTAGAATCTCGCACCATCGATGTGTGCTGCGTCTCCGGAACGCGCATACAGGATCCGAGTAGCGTCATTCATTTGACCTCACCATGTCATAATAAAGAACCAACTCGATTCACACTTCGTGTATCTGGAAGCCCTGATGCTGCTTCCCGTGGCCTCGCTGAAGTAGGTATAGCATTAAGTACTAGGGCAGAACTAGCTCTCTTAGACTGGATCCCTGTAGACAGTCGTTTGTGCACTGTCCGACTAAACGGAACAGTAAGGACTCGGAAAGATAGGGAAACTCGTTGTTGCCTCTTCGTCGTCTCTGCCTACTCTCCCACTGACTGCAGCTCAGACGATATAAAAGATGAGTTCTACAGAAAACTTTCTGACCTTCTCCGAAAAGCTAGGCGTTCTGATGTAGTAATAGTGGCTGGTGACTTTAATGCTCAAGTAGGTAAACTAAGTGAAAGGGAAAGACAGCTGGGTGAATCTTATGGTGTCGTGGCTAAAAGAACAGATAATGGCGATTGTCTGTTGCAGCTGTGCTCAGATAACCACCTATTTCTTGCAAATACTAACTTTAAGCATGAGGAAAAACATCTTTTGACATGGCGACCCCCGAATTCGTCCCAACGTTGAACCCAATTAGATTACATCGCTATCAGCCACCGATGGAATGGCTCGACAGAAGACTGTCGCTCATTCTGGAGCACATGTTTTGACTCAGATCATGCTCTAGTGCGAGCACGTATCTGTCTGCGTCTTACTGGACGTAGGAAAGACACTGCAGGGAAGCCTCTAAGAGTTCTACTTAATAATAGCCAAGCTAAGAATATATTTCAGGAACAACTGGAAAAACAGTTAGGCAGACATGTAAGTTGTGCCCACCCCGAGGCAGCGTGGAACGACATCCGAAAAGCTGTGGAAACAGCAGTGATATCCGCTAGTAAGGTAAACCATAAGGTCAGGGAGAAACAATGGATCTCGGCAGCATCTACCGCACTGATAGATGCTCGAAAACTCATCCCACCTGGCTCTGAACATAACAAAGAGCGGAGTCAGCTTAAGCGTAGGCTAATAAGAAGCCTATGCAATGATCGTGAACAGTGGTGGGTAGCGAAAGCAAGAGAGATAGAAAAGGCAGCGGCAATAGGTAACAGCAGACAGCTATTCAGACTTGTTAAAGAAACCGCTTGTATGAACCTAACTGACAACAAGACCATCTCAGAAAAAGATGGATATATCATTCATTCTCAATCCAGGAGATTGGATCGATGGGCAGAACACTTTAGGGATCAGTTCAACTGGCTTTCAGCCACACTTTGGTTTCCCACGATCCCCAGTCGACCTGAATGGCAAGTTAATGTAAGCCCACCAACTCCCTATGAGGCCGAAGAAGCTATAGGAAATCTGAAGCGAGGGAGAGCAGCAGGCCCTGACAGGTTTACACCTGAGATTTTTAAGGATGGCGGTCCAGTACTAGCAGGGAAATTGACTGAGGTCTTAGGTAGAATCTGGGAACTGGACGTAATTCCATCTGACTGGTCCCAATCATTGATTGTGCCAGTCTATAAGAAAGGAAAAAAGTCCTCTTGTGACAAGCACAGAGGAGTCAGTTTTACTAATTGTTATAAACGGTAGAATACTTGTTATAACACCATAGTTTCTTGTTATAACAGTTCTTTCACTTTTTACACGTATGTGGGACGTTAATTTACTTAGACGAATATCTACACTGGATTCCCTCCCAGTGTCTATTCTACAGGACTTCAACACAACTCAGATCAAGAACACGAGATTAGCCTGACTATAACGTCAATATATTTCCACACCAAAATCCGACACAACTCGAAAACACGGAACAGTCAATCAATAATGATCAATACATAATAAGGATAGGGGAATATATATAACACATATAACACTTGTCACACTATCTACATGTCTGACTCAGCGAAACAACCAATCATTATGATTCTTGCCCACAAATCACTGATATAGTGTCTAAAATATTAGCTTCAATAATACTTGGACGCCTAACCAAAGCTCGTGAAGAGCAGACTAGAGAAAACCAGGCTGATTTTCGACCTAGACGTGGTTGCGTAGACCAGATATTCACTCTACGTCAGGTCCTAGAACATAGACATACATTCAGACGTCCCACAATAGTAGTATTTCTCGACCTTAAGGCGACATTTGACTCCGTTGATCGAGAGGTTCTGTGGCAGTGTTTGTCACTGAAAGGAGTACCAAAGAAGTACATTAACCTTATAAAGGCTCTCTACTCGAACACAACTGATCGAGTTAGAGCTTATGGCGATCTGTCATCAGAATTGATTACCTCAAGTGGTGTTCGTCAGGGCTGTCCACTATCTCCATTCTTGTTCAACTATGTCGTTGACATGCTTTTAGCGATAACACTTTCATCATCTCAATCTCCAAGAGTTGAACTTTTACCGGGAGGCTCACTTGTTGATTTAGAATACGCCGACGACATAGTTTTATTTGGTGAAGACGCTGACAAAATGCAGAGTCTTCTGACCACTATAAGCAACAATGCAGGCATGTTCGGGATGCGAAATGCAAAATGTTACTTCATGATTGGGTTGCATCGACACCTGAACTAATGATAGGGAGTGAAGCATTTGAGAGTATTGACTGATTCACTTATCTTGGGAGTCTCATCAGCACTTGTGGTCTGGTGTGTGACGAAATTTTAGCACGGATACAGAAGACTCGTCTAGCTTTCGCCAACTTGCGTCATTTATGGCGTAGGCGAGATATCCGTCTAGCAACCAAGGAGCAGGTTTACTGCGCAACAGTTCGTTCCGTCCCACTTTATGTCAGTGAAACATGACCGATAAGAGTAGAGGATATTCGTAGACTGCTAGTATTCGATCATAGGTGTCTTCGAAGCATTGCTCGTCTATCCTGGGACCACCGAGTAAGTAATGCAGTCGTTAGGAAACGGGTACTAGGTAAGGATGGGAAATCGATTGATGAAGTAGTGAAACTTCATCAGTTGAGATGTCTGGAACACGTGTTACGTATGCCCAAACACCGACTGCCCCGACGTGCAATGTTTTATAGCGTAAGAGTAGGTTGGAAGAAAGCTAGGGGTGGCCAGAACAAAACGTGGCACAAATCCATGAAGTCACTGACAAGTGGAGTGAGCCATGTTGGTAGGTGTAAACTACCTGGTTGGGATTCGCGAGATGATGATAGTAATCGATGGTTAGAGACCTTGAATAGTATGGCTCAAAATCATTTGCAAAGGTGAAGGTGCATCCACTCTTTGTGTTCTACCAAGTTCTAATCTTCTCTATCTTTTTTTCTCCTTTCTAATTTACTTCACTGTATTATACCCTAATCTTTCGGATTACTGCTTATACTCTTACTACTTCTACCACTATGGGGTTGGAATCGACAACTGCATCTCTGTGCTAATGTTGTATGGCAACTCGAACTGATGTACTAAGTTCTACGTTGTGACTGACTCAGTGACTGAGCAGCGAGATGAGAAAAGGTCATCAAGGTCGGAATTCAGAGAAATAATTCCTCATCAACACTTATTTTCATCATGAAGAGAGGAGTTATAGCAGTATGTGTGTTGTCTCGACTTAAAATAATTCATTGCTAGCTTACAGAACATAAAGGATAGGAATAAAAGTAATACTAATAACTGACATTTCAAATAACAATAGTTATTGATGGTTAGAAAAGTTGTGTTTAAATGAAACTGAGGAAGAATGTTTATACAGTTACAATAGTTCTGTAATCCGTTGAGGCTTTTATTCTTCGAAATATTCTATACTTCCAGTTTTCAGTAAACAAATGTTGAGAGCTGGCACGTCAATTTACCCAAACAAAAAAACCCTTTCAAACCATACAAGATCCATATTTTAAAAAAAAAGTACCCTAGATATGTTACACGTGTGGCGACTTACTCCTAAATATAAGTAAATATTGTCGACTGATGTCAGTATTGATTTTGAAAACATATTTTGACGAAGGAATTAAATAAAGTTACGATTTTCAATGGGCTTGTTAGTAAATCCACTGATAAACTGGAGACTTTAGAACCTCCGTTTGATAATTATCAACTTAGTTTATGAATTTTATCAGAAAACGATGAAAAAATTGTGTTTACACTTGCGTGTAATGTATTAATGGCTTTTCCTGAACGAGACTTATTCAACACGTGAGAATAAACTTAGAAATCACGTTATCTGATACAAATGAAGTAAGGAACGATGTTAACGTATCATTAATGGTATTTGTAAAATGGTTTAAGTAATATATATTGAGTAATAAAGTAATTTTATATGACTTGTGAATAAAAATTAATATACCAGTTAATCCATCGGCTAAAAGAAGGGCATGTGAAGCTCGTTCCATCTCACTGATCTCCAAAAGAGCCTTGGCCATCCGAAAAGGATTTGTTTGAATCCATATGGTTGTTGTTTCTGTAACCTTTGTTATCTGTTTCTCTTCGCATGTAGGCCTTGGTATGGCAACATGAGGTAGGTGATAACGATATGCCTCACTTTCCAGATATTCAGCTGTTGAACATGCTGTCAAACTGAGAACTAAATGTACACCATGACTTATGAGGCTACACACTAGAAGATAAGAAAATGAATGAATCGTCTTTTATTCTCTTCTACTTTTATGTAATTAAACTGAATGATTTAACAAGCAACTTATTGTTGCTAAGAAAAGAGCATTGTGTTTAGAAAACTTTTCGACACACATTTTTATTGCGTAATAAAATTGCTGGTTTAAATAACAACTTCATTATATTATTCAGTCAAACAAATCAGTATTGGGGAAAAGTAAAGACTTTCTCTTTCTTCCACCAACACTTCTTGAAGAGCTTCTAGCAAGTTACAATGTGCAATATTGCTAGAAGATAGAATAAAATGTTTGTCAAAAAGTAAGCAACTCTGACTTAATCTTCAGACATTTTGGGAAAGATTTCTCGTTTTGAAGGAATATGTTATAAAAGTACCCGGCGATCCATAGAAATGTATTCACTGGAAAAAATTCACTTCATGTGCAACTCACTGGCTAAAATATAATATGGTGATTCTAAGTTTATTCTGTAAATCAGAACATGAAGCACTAAAAATTCAAAGAAATAATAATCTGTCTGTAATCGGAAACAGGTTGTACAAGTATTTTAACATATTACGTCTAGTATCCAAACATTAGCATTAGTAGTCAACAAGATGATTTCAACCATATGTTTTTGTCACTGATTTTAATACTGTTTCGCTTTTGTTGTCATTTCTTGTTCGATTACCCTTAAATTGAAAGAAACATCTCACTGAGTGAAGCAAATAATTAAGAGATTGCAACAGTGAAATCAACTACGTTCAGAAACAAGTATATTTAAAAACAGTGGAGTATAACAAGGGTCTCATGTCATAGCGATGTTGAAAAAGTCAACATTGAAAAATATCAAAGTTTCATTACAATTCCTCGATATTTAGTTCATATATGACAACTGTACATAGTATTTCAAAGAGAAGTTGAACTGTGAAAAGACGGTATTTAGTTCAGTTATTTCTGGTAATCAATATGCACAACTGTTTTATTCAGTTATGTGTAACGGTTTTATTTCTCTATTTCGGTATGTTCATTTACTCAGAGATTAAGTTTCGAAATCATTTAGGTCCCTATTTCAGAAGTATTGAAGTTAATCCTCAAATATAAGAATGGTAACCACATCACATTAACGTTTACTTTCATAGATTCTAATCATTCATCGTTAAAATACTTCATAATGAGAAAAGTCTGGATTGGAATGAAGGCATAAACAACAAAATTAATGAAATTATCTTCACAATTTACAAAAGTGGACGGTCTACAACTTTATAGTGTTTGGTTAAAAATGAAAGAAGCTTGGATTTATAGAACCTTTTTCACTAAACTTTAAGTTCGTTTGACTTTCACAGGTAATTTTATATCTGAGTTCAGTACAAATTTAGCACATTTTCTTCATTAACTGAACTTACTCACATGTGAATTAACTAACTGAGGCTTACGAACAATCTTTACATAAATCCATATCACACCTTCTAAACACAACTTGCACCTATGTGAATTATTTTTAATGCAACAAGCTTTATTGGACTCTATTTGCTTGAATGATTTAGAATAATTATATTAAATTTAGTTAATCTTTGACTTCAAATTTTTTTTCCTTGCAAATCTCTTTGTAGTGAAAGACTTCAGCATTTATTATCCCTTTTTACAAAATTCAGGCCTCATTTTGCTGGCCTTTTTTATGTATGCCCTAATAATAATAATACACATCAGTGGATTTCAAATCAAGCTTTCAACGCATAAAACAAATTGTTTAACCTATATTGTTAGGTAGATGGATTTACTATTGTCTCAGATGCACTCATTCGTATATGAATAAATTGAAGTATAAATTCTAGCTCTTTTTTCAAGTTATTAAGGTGAAATCACCTTTTCTTGTTTTGAATAAACAAATCCACAGCAACAATGTCCCACATTTTGTCAACAGTGAATTTAATTACGTTTCGTAAAGCTAAAAATAAGTATGAAACCATCAAACCGCCAAGTATTTTCAGTCACCTTGTCAATAACTAAGCCTCTTCTACATTGATTTGTAAACATGAGTCTATTATCTAATAATAACCAACTTAGATCAACACTCTTCCGTGTTAATTCAAATCAACCGGTTAAAGAGCGCTGAGTCTTTAGTAACTTAAGTTATACCATTTACTGCCTGATGCGCACAGCTAAAAGTCATTTAAGCATATATATTCTTAAAACATCGTAATTCGGAGAATATATCACCACAATTTTGCAACAAACAATAAATAGTAAAACAAGTCGGATAAGAAATGACTGTTGTTAGTCAGTAACACTAACGATTAAAATAATGCCGTCGAGGCACCATCGGATGACTAACACTCAATTTCCACAAGGTGTGTTGAGGATTTAATATCACTTTCTATTATATTTCTTGCAAATAAACAAAAGTGATGTTATGTAAGGTACTTTTAATGCATATTTACACACAAAAGGACTGTATTGTAGGCTTTTCAAAAGTGCTACATATCTGTCCATGTTTTTAGAAACCTTCATTTTCACAAAGAGAAATTAAATTATTGTGTCTGTACGAAGTCAATCGCCAAAATAAATGATTTTCGTGGAAGAAAGTAAGAATTCAAATCGTAATAAAGTAGACTTCTTCAGAGGATGTCTAATTGACTGATGTCATACAGGCTAACACAACTGACAAAGCAGTAGGAATTAGCAAGATGGTGAGTCACTTATTTTATGTTCACTTCGCCCATAATGAAAAATCCAAACAGTACTATCATTTAAGTTAGCGAAGTAGCATAAGAAATATAAGGAAAATATTGCAACTCCTACTGCTTGAATGGATGCCTATTAAATAGACAATTATGTCCTGGGTTCGAATCACGCAGGGTGGGATCGTGGATGCACACTGCTGAGGAATCCCACAATAGGACGAAACGGCCGTTCAGTGCTTCTAGGTTTTCCATGGTGGTCTAGTTTCAATTGACTCATGATTTCAACCATAAAACCTCTTATCCCCCCTTTTTTTATTACCCCTACCTTAATCTTCACATCCATCATTCCCAATTCGTTTATCGTAATTACTTTGATAACACCCCTCTTATTACGTATTATATTCACACAACAATATTATTATTATTACCATTACTAATTATCATTATTATCTCGATTGATAAAATGAGATTCTCTTACTATGCACTTTATTCACACAATTTTTTTGGCATTTTCATTTTTGCTATAATACTGTTCTACTGATTGTGACTGGACACTCTACTACAAATCATTTTGACCTTCATTAAATCCCTTCTTAATTTACAAATAATAGAATTTCAAAGAATATGTCGTAACAGATGCAACCATTCACCATTTTTAACATATAACATTGTCAAATTCATTAATACATGCCTCATTTTTGGCCTTTGTAAAATATTATAATAATTATGGACTTATAACTGTAGAGCCTGATGATGAAGTTATTGAAAACAATTGTTCGCTCAAATATTCTTCATTGTCGAATTATATCTGTCACATACTGATAGTTAATTAATATCAAATCAGTTTTCATTATAAATCAAATATTTTATATTTTTTGTTCACCTAGTATATTCAATTACACTTTACAGTTACAGCTTCCAGTAAAAATATTTGCTACTTATTCACATGTAGTGTAGTTTATTTAACACCGATAAACATGTGCGGTTTCACTTTAACAATAATGAACAATACTAATGCTGTTTCATACGTCTAGGATACAATTCATTTTAGATATTTGTACCAATATTTCACTAAAACTAAATCGTTACCTGGATTGTAGAATCTTGTTCGTTCAATCGGTTATTAACTAAGTGATGGATCAGGTTTATCTTCTTCACCGGAAAAAAAGCGTATGATATTGTGTATCAGGAAAAAATCGAATAGAAGATCAAGAACTGATTTGGGGCGAACAATTCAACTACATAATGGTATTTCTAGTAATTTTTTTTCAAGATAATAAAGTTGATAAATTCCGTCACACTATAATCAGTGCGAAACAAATCTACTTACATTGGTTAATAAAAAACTTCTCAATAGTAAATTTGAATTTTTGGGATCTAGGTAAAGTAGAATTTCTTGTAGAAATATCAGCATAGTGTTCAAGAGTTGGTTTCAGTGCCAGAAACAAGTCAGTTAGATTATAATTTGCTTGATCGAATACATCATCGTATACCACACCTTTAGAAATTTGAAAAAAATTCGATAAGTTAGGTTACATCAGTAAATATTTCAAATTCCTTAAACATAAATGAACATGTCGATTTAATCCATTAAAATGGAGTACACTAGACATTTACCGATTCAGTGGCAGAAATCAAGCTAAGTAAAATGATATTATCTACCTTGCACAAGCAAACGGCTCCGGTTTTCCCTCCAATAATGTTGACTAGACTTCACTAAATTTGAGATCGAACGCATAAATCTAGGCTAACGATTACCGTTTTGAAATCAATTAATTAGAAGATATCTTGTTCATGCTTGATTAAAAACATATTTAGCTTCACATTTGGATCATCCAACTGAAAAAAGATGCAGATATCAGCGAGAACACATTTGTACAACATACCACGTTAGTAACATCAATAATGAATTTCGCACATGTGTACTGTTATGACTTGATCAAGGCCGCCGCCAATTGTTGTGACTTTACAAGATAAACAAGAGACGTATACTAATTCGTTATTGATTTTTATGTCCGGCTTCTATCACATGAATTATCCACCAATAGAAATACGACTTTTCCGACCTTAACACTGTGACAATCAATGACGTTCGATCAGTATGAGTAATCTAGCGTCCTTATTGGTCCCTTGTCCGCCTAGCCCTTCCACTTGAGTCCAGAACACCAATGACAGCTTCTGTTATGCGAATCTATGCGGATCATTTATTTCAATCATACTTTGTTTATATACCAGACAGACAGACCACATCACACCATAAAATAGAAAATAATATCTGTACAGGGTCAGGCCAAATGTGGCTGTGAACGTGGAGGACAGTAATCAATAAACTGAGTATAATTTAGGAACAGTGAATCGTATAATAATAATCCATAGGTCAAAATGAAGCTTATAACAAGATAAATATAGATATAGATAATCTAGTTACTGAATAGTTATACAATAGGAATATACATAGAATAATATTCCAATAATAGGTCCCGTAAGTTATCCGTACTTACTTCTTCCCTAGGATATAACATGTACATTGCTATAATTCTTGCATACATAACCCATTAGATTAAAGAGAATGTGTTCTTGACCCACTTCTTCACGAGTCTGTTTTTCTCTGCTAAATTAATTACTTTATACATTTGTTTCATAACTCCGCCTGTAGCTCTTCTAGAGTTACTGCTGGTCTTAAGCCCGAGTAAAGGAGAAGGGTTGGGCATGGGGTTAGCGACCCCATCCCGTAGAAAACAACTCGCTAAAAAAACGCTAACCAGAAAAAATAATTCAAACCATTTAAACTCTGCCCTGGGAGTTGAAGGATAATTATGACGCCTCATGATGAAAGCCGAGTTCCTTCGGAAGTCATGAGGCCGATGCACCTTCTAACAACCCGGGCAACAATCATTTTTTATAGGTACATTTGTTTCATTGCCGATTTGTTATCTTCCTTCGTTCTTATAGATTTATTCTGTGCTTCCGACGAAACAGGCACAAAAATTACCTAACAACTGTCATCACTTAATAGTCGTTACCTTGAAAGTAATCTGTTAATGAACAATAATCAAATTTAAGGTAAGAACATTCCTTTTTACTAAACTAGACATTGAATTTCCTTTAAAATAGTCTAGGTTTTAATAAACAAAGATAATGACTGAACTTTAGAGGCATACTGATTTGTTAGAATCTAAATAAGAAGCTTTCAGGTGATCAGCTTAGTGAGTGAAGCAAAGTATCTATTCAGTTAGTTTGTGAGAAAACACTGCCTTAAAGTTTTTACGCGTATTCTATTAATCCCACTATAATAAGAAAATTCTGTCTTGAATTAATACTAAATATTATTCATTCAGTCAAGCAAAAACTATTATGAATTAGAACAACATATATAAGCGAACAATATTGTTTTCGATTAGATCCTCATCAGGCTTTACTCTAATATACAGTAATATTTATATGCATATACGAAATTATTAAACCAATCAAGACAGTTTATGAGTCAATAATAACAGAGGAA
The DNA here is from genome assembly GCF_000237925.1 of Schistosoma mansoni. NCBI lineage: Eukaryota > Metazoa > Platyhelminthes > Trematoda > Strigeidida > Schistosomatidae > Schistosoma > Schistosoma mansoni. Next base: position 142,684 of record NW_017386036.1, on the reverse strand, counting down.
TAAATTACATAAATAAAGTAAGGAGTACAAATTGGTAGTGTGATGACAGGTGAACTAGTTGTGGTAAGAACAATAATGGTTTGTATCCATTTTTCATAGTGGGAATTAGGTCAATGATTAGAAAAATATAGATGCTGAGATAACATTCATAAAAACTATAAGATTATATAATAAGAAGTGTTCAGAAAATCGGACAGTGAAGCGTACATTTTGAAAATAGGTGGGAGGGTAAAATCATTTATTAGGGTCAAGGGAGAGATAGAGGTGTTACAAATTTTTTATGAACATAAAGACTCGGATTGTTAGCTCGAATTCCTATGGCTTCTGTTATGTGTAACATACAAGATCAAACCCCATAAGAAAAACTAATAGGAATAGGATAAATCACTTGGAATGACCTATTTCTGTTTACTACATCACCGCTATCGATCAAGTGTGATAGAATAGAGACGCGTATTGCTTTGATGATATCCTTTCTTAACCACGAAGGGAGGTGTTCACTAACTCGTCAGCTAAGTTGTCTGGTAGTGCGCAGCTAGATTCGTAGATACACGCAGATGTGGCAGAACCAGGTGAACTAGTTGAGAAATCACCATATTTTATGGTTCAAACCATGAGTCAATTGAAGCTAGACCACCATGGAAAACCTAGAGGCACTAGACGGCTGTTTCGTCCCATTGTGGAACTCCTCAGAAGTGGAGCTCTAGCGAGAAGCAATGACCAGTGGAGTTCAACCAGGTCGGTTGTGAAATATCAACTCACTGAAGACAATGGTGGACGGCTGCTCAATTTCGTGGATTGATTGAAGTTAGACATTAACACCGTTGGATGCCGGCTCAGTGGTCTAGAGGTTAAGAGCTCGCGCGCGAAACTGATAGGTCCTGGGTTCGAATCTTTTGAGGCGGGATCGTGGATGCGAACTGCTGAGGAGTCCCACAATAGGACGAAACGGTAGTCCAATGCTTCTAGGTTTTCCATGGTGGTCTAGTTTCAATTGACTCATGATTTCAACTAAAAAATTACTAAAATCTCCATATAAAACCACTTCTGATAGGGATCACCACATATTGGAATATGCGTGATAAGGATCTAATCGAAAGCAATATTGTCCGTTCATATTGTTGTTTTAAAAAACTATTACTACGCCGTCTTGATTTGAATAAACTATTTCATTTATTAGTTTTATTTTCGGTGTTATTTAGTGATTGACAGACAGTTGTACTAGAAATATTTATTCACGAGTAGAGATTGCCAAAAAGAAGGAAATCCCAAGTTTAATAGACAGTACCAGTTAATCAGGCTTCTAGTGACTGGAATAACTTACATACACTTGAAAACTTCCCATGGCCTCAAAGGCATAGGCTGACCTTTATTATCAAATTATTAACGCAATTATGATTTCTCATTGAGAAGTTATTATTTGTAAGATTAAAGCATACCTGAGTAAGCAGAATTGAAGTCATTATTTTGAGAAGCATGAAAAATATTTCTGGGACAAAAATGTCCAACCAAAGCCTATTAATATGAAATAAATTTGTCACATTATGTAGACTATAAATAGAGTCATTTCTAACCAAGTATTTCATCTTTACTATTCTTACGAGCATCGACTCTATTGACACATTCATATTCACGTAGTATAGTAACTGTAATATCTTGATTGAAATATGTTTAGTGTAAACAGTTTACCAAATATTTTCAATTAAACAGCAACATGTGGACGTAGAATAGCAAAACCCAGCGCTGGATCATTAAATGGTGGTCATAAGTATAACAGCTGGAAGTTAAATAATTAATTACTGATCTAACACCTTTCCACTGCATAACATATGAAGTTTTATTGCATATATCAACTATGAATCCAGTGTTAGGAGGTGAATGTTTTCTCTATAGTATATCTCATTATATGGTTTTTTGATAATGATCCTTCTAAAACTGTTCAGTTCAATTGTAAAAACATAAAGACGAACAACCGTTATGCAGATAGAATGGAATATTAGGGAATATTGTCTGTACTGCAATGATTACTTGACCTTTTTATAAGCTCACTATGCACGCAGTAAATATACGTAACTAGACTAAGTTAAACATTGTCATCTAATCCAAGTATTGTTTTGAGTATGAAATTATTAAGTAGGCGGTCAATAATGAAAGGTCAAATTTTATTAATTGGCCGAAACTACAGGAAGTTAGCTTCTACCACCTATGACTAAGTGTACAGTTGTACGCATATGCTGATCAGCACAAAGATTCTAAAGTATCTCTTTATAAAGTAAAGCTTAAAGATAACGAGGACGTATGATTAAAATAATATCATTTTAAAGATGAAATGTAATAAACGATAAACCTAGTGAAAATATACAAACCAATGAGTCTTAAATTCTTGGACGTACTAGCTATTAGCCGGTAATTTAATAACTTACCAATATGCCATTCGTTTTCAGAACAGACAGCAACCGATAAGGCAAGAAGAAAGTTGAAAAATGATAAAACAGATGACATTTCAACACATTTGCAGGGTTTCCTGTTTGTAGTAAGCTCCAACGAAGGATCATTTTTCGTGTGCATCTTTTTCGGGGGTATATATACATATATTTGGGGGACAAATTATGTCACTTTATTTATGAGATGATATTTAGGTCAGAGTAAATTTATTACACTGGGTACAAATAACATTAACAGTAATTTTGCAAACTTCTTGTTATGGAGTTACTATGGTTACTAAAACAAAAATAGGTTACTACAGAAGAACATCAAAATTTGTACTCATTATGTCAGTTTCATTTTAAGCACACCTAGAGGCTTTTATGGTGAAAGTTGGTATGGAAACGAATCACTGACCATCGTCAAGTTTCTCAATTTAACATAGGACATATAATAAATTATGATTACCAGCCTCTAATGAATACTTATAAATTGACGAAATTTAATCACTCAGTTTAAATTGGATAAGATGAAGGAACAGTCGACGTTCTCATGTCCGATAAAAAAACATATATTCAGTCGAAAAATAAGAAAACAAAATTTCGAGTTAAAAGAAAACCCACTATGCTTCTTGGATAAGATGATACCCTGTGATCAGCGATTACCAGGTGCCAACACGTTCAAGGGTAAAATGTTTTTAGACTGAAGTATTTGAAACAAGATTGCCGCAACATTCAGTTTTTTAGAGAATCCTGTTAACTCCGGTACAGATATACTAAGCGATACAGAATAGAAATAATCAACTCCCAAAATCACTACTATCAGTCAATTACAACGTAGAACCTATACGTAAGTTCATCGGTTCAAGTTCACATACCCCATCAGCACAGAGAGATGAAGTCGTCAGGCTAAATCCCAGAGTAGTAGAGGTAGTACAGTATCAGGCAATAATAGGAGAGATTAGACATCGAAGATACGATTGGAAAAAATATAAATTAGTGGAATAAGAATAAAAAACGTTATGAAGAATTTAGAATTTGGAGAAAGACAAAGAATGAATGAACGTGTGCTATTCCAAAAGATTTCGAGCCATTTCATTCAGTCTCCAATCATTGGTTACAATAATCACACGGAGTCCAGCCAGGTAGTCTACACGTACCAACATGGCTTAGTCCACTTGTCAGTGACTTCATAGACTGATGCCATGTTCTCGTTTGGCCGTCTCTAACTTTCTTCCAGGTTGCTCCTAGACCAGAAAACATCGCTCGCCGAGGTAGGCGGTGGTTAGGCATACGTAACACATGCCACCTCAGTTTTTATTTATTCGAACACATAAATATTGGTACAAGGAAGCACCAGATATATATGCGCCGCACAAATCTCATTTGATTTGTGTGAGGGCTGTGATACTGCCCAGGTGCCCAAACTGAAGCAGGTGGTTTTCTTAGGGGGTCACACCCGGAGCCTTTGACCTAAAGGTCGGATCCACAAGGCAGTGGAGCATCGTGAGGACATGCAGTCTCATGGTGGTCGGTGATCAACGACTGATTCATACGCCATTTTTTCCCTCAGGATACTGGAGCCCATGTGCACCAATGGTTTGGAATCAGGGTTTTCCAACTCCCCTAGGTGAACTTTCTGTGTCCACTAACCCGGTTAAAGCGCCAGAAATTCGCTTTTCGTCCTCTCACTTTCGTGAACAACACCCGTGATGCGAGAAGGCAGTGAGTAGGACTTTTGTGGCAGAGGCTATATACGCGTGGCCATGTGAGAGCATTTCAAGAGAGAGAGCGGACCCTCCCCACTCTCGGCCGTACCAGGGCATTTGGGGGCTGCCACCTCAGTTGAAGACTTACTACCTATTCAATCGACCCCGCATTTTTACCTAGTGCTTTATTCCTAACCCAGACAGTGCTTACTCCAAGGTCCCAAAATATACAAGCAATGCTTCAACAACACCTATGGGCGAATACTAGTAACCTATGAATATCCCCTATTCTTAACGGCCGTTTCACATCCATAAAGTAGGACGAAGCACACTCTCCCTTTGGTCGGAAAACGGATATCAAGCCTGCGCCACAAGTGACGTAAGGTGACAAGAACACTGAATTCATGCTACATGAGAGTGAAAGCCGAGAACCGTTAAATATCGAAATTCTACTCATTTAAAGTAATATAAGCTAATTGTCAGTTTTTGACCTTTAAGTCACATCAGTTAATGAGATTGTACACCTGAATTACTGTAAGATGCTGACTGTATTGTATATGTAACCTCTCCACAACAAAGTTCAGTGACGCCGACAGTGAAAAGTGACTAATATGATTGAAACACTATATACGACCAAAAGACAAGTAACATGAGTTGTGTATGAATAGTTAGAACCAATCCTATTAGCGTTTGAGACGAAGTAGCTGAGAGTATGACTTAAAATCTATCCCAAAAGTGCAAACATCCTAGGTATTTACTTGCCCTGAACCTTGGAGATAAATCATATTTCCTATATGAGCATTTGCTTTTGGTTCATTTCCATATTGTATTCCTCTTTTTTCGTTGTTTCGAAATGTAGAGATTCAGAGTGACAAACTACTGAATCATCAGTTTTCGTACATCCCAGACTGATGTAATTTACTATAAAACCTATTTACATGAAAACATCAGGCCGTTTCACAATGACTTTGCAAGTATATATCAAGTATTACGAAAAAGCGACTTAAGATCAATATCTCTGAAAAGTCTATTTGTTGATTCATGTTTTCTTTACTCTGCAAATATATTACTTGTTCGGCTACCCTTTGACATGGCGTTAAAGGAAATAAAAGATGAGCTGATACTCTTGGCACGTATTTCAGAATCGCAGAGGGAAGCGCATGCATTCTGATAAGAAAACATGTCTGCAAATAAATAAATACTTCATGATGTACACTTCTGAAGATTACATAAAATGGATGAATATTAAGTATAAAATAACATAACAGAAGTAACCAAGTAGTTATAAAAACTGGATATGTACATGCAAAATATTGAGATAAAAAATGACAATTATCTATTGCGATAGCTCTGAAGGAAAATAAGGATTAAAATACCAGTAATGTAAATGAATTAGTACAAATAAATTATACATGCAGGACACTAGTATAAACTGGAATGAAATAGTAATTGCATTGCATGGGGTGCATTGATGTGCAAGGTTCATATCATATATACACAAACTGTACGACTTTAATCAACAAAATAATTATTCCAGTTACTTTAAAACAGGTAAACTTGAGGACATAATGACATTATTGCTATCGTCGCTCGCGTAAGTAATTACTCTATTTGAAATCCCATTGATGAGATTGTGAGATGGATCATCCAACGCATTTGGCACGTCAGTATGAAGGTTTGACTCTTGTAATGATGTTTTTTGTAGACGGTATAGATGTTGAGCCGCAGTTTTGGCACTCTCTAAATAAGTTCCTAAATCTACCTTATATTCTTTATGTTTTGCGCCTTCGGGGACAAAGGGGAACGAAACTTTGTCATTCATTTTTCCCCAAGAAAATGTTGTATGTACTCCATTAGATGACTGAGATGAACTTAAAGGACCTATGGGAGTAAAAACTTGGTTTATTCCTTGGTGTTTGTCTGAAGGATCTTGCTCCTTTTCAAAATAACCGCATTCTGTATTCATATTATTATGATCATATTTATGTAGTCGTTCAAAGTTAGTAACATGGGTTGTGATTACATCCAATTGGGCCTCCATAACACTTAGAGCATTTTCAAATGGCGTTAGGATACACTCATCTATGTTCAACAAGTTATCTTGAGTTTGTGTTAACTTTCTGAGCTGTTCAACTGAAAAATGAAAGGTCATGTTGCCTAAATTCGTTACATGGTTGGCAAGATCAGAAAACTCATTCAACGTGGAATGGTCATATATCTTGACATTATTTTGATACACTGGACTAGTAGAATTCACAGACTGATTATGGCTATCTGGCTCTAACCAGTCAATGTCCAAAGAATTTAATCCAGACGCTGATGAGAGGTGTACAAATTCATTCGATGTGCCTGGAATTCAAGAAAAATAACAGTTTAAATTATTAGTTTATTACTTAAGAAAATAAAAATCTAAAAATTGGGTAATCTGTACAAACTGAAAAGAATGTCTACAATAACAAAATCCCCGTAGAAATTTCTGGTACTGCTTCAATAACTTTTATTAGTTTTTAGATTGTTTCAAATATGAAGCAAATTTGAATTTCCTTAATAATATCCAAATGAACACAGAAAATGTATATCCATAATATATCTAAGCGGAATAACTGTTTCATGAAAAATCACATAAAAATAGAAATATATTGATATACAAAATGGATATTGTAGATCAATAGTGGAAAGCACAGAAGGATAAAAGTATACTTACAAGTTGTGGGCAGAATATTAGATCCTTTTACATCAGACTGTTGACTGACACAAGGTGTAACGAAATCATCATTTAAAGGACTACTCAGTAAATCAGAGATGATTGAACGTGCACATTTTGGAATAGATAAGTTAATAATATCTGATCCGACACCCGTTCCCAAGTGATTAGTTGAAATTCTGTCGCTTGATTCACTGATGACATACGGAAACAAAGTAATATGAATTAACGAGTTATTTCTATGGGGTGATTTGAATGTTTCACACAATTATTCTATGCTTCAGATAACTCACTATTAGCCCTTAAATTAAAATTTAAAGCAATTAGTCCCTTTAATAAATTTCGGTAGTGTAATAAGAAGACGAAGATTGTTTTTACATTATTTATTTATTAACCTTGTTTTCTCTTACCCTCCATCTCTAGTCTAGTTGACTTTTTATTTTTACATATAAATGTTCTTAACAAGTATATGTGTGATCAGATTGTTGGAAATGTATTGCGCTAATATATCACATAGTTCTGATAAACTTCGTCTTCTTATTACACTACCGAAACTTTAAATTAAACCTTAAGTCAGGATAGAAACGTGTATTTGTCAATGACAATACATAGACCTACAACCTCGACTTTCAAAAAGCAATATCCAAATAATAAACAATATAGTCGGTCGGTTATCATCAATTTAGAACATAGTATGAACGTGTAGCGGTTAAATCAGAACAGCTAGAAATGAAATTAGCAAGATAAAGAGCGAATAAGAGTATTTAACTTCAATGAGTAACGAAGAGAGAGAGAAAAAAAGACGCAGTTTTACAAGAATGAGATAGACGAAGAATTATGGGTCACAAGTAATCCAATATTTAGAGCAAGATAGAGAAATAATACAATCCCACCACTCTTAACTGTTCTACCTTAATCCCATTCAACGTCTCAAACCACTCACTACGAGTATTCCATGAGTTCTAATCACAGAATGTTCACATACCGACACTATTGAGACCAGACGTTAGTGACGTCACTGAACGATCCTATATCTTGATTGGCTTATCCTTACCATTATGCCAACCTACTCTCATGTCAGTCAATATTACACATCCAGGTATGAGGTGGTGGTTAGGTATCCACAACACATATCTTCAATATAAACCTCACTAAATGTCATAGCACTAAGTTATGATACACATTAATCATCATATAAAGTACGTTATATTCATGATCACAGGATGGACATGAGAATGAGAGAAACTAAGAGGTCAATAAAACTTCGCGACCTGACTTAATGGTTAAGCCTAATTAACTTCAGGAGATTCACAGTAAAACGGCAAAAGATCACAAATACTACTGACCAGTTGTACCAAAATTAAGAATAATTCATATGTTTTTCGATGAAAAACTTCTACACCTTTTCCAAAGTCTCAATTAAAATCACACTAAGATAAAGCAACTTACTTGACTGAAATTTCTTCATCGTTATTGGACCTGTTGATTTTGACATCAGCGGATGTTTGAATCATAGGCTTGTCAGGTGACGAGGTTGAAGAGCTATTAGAATCATATGAAGGAAATTGTTGACCTGACTCTAAATGATTATTACAAGCAGTATTGGAAAAATATTTCAAAGGACTTAGTGTAGAATCTTCAGAAGCAGAAATATCAAGAATAGCACCTAGATCTTTACCAGACGTATTAGTAATCCTAGGATGAGAACAAAGCAACTGCCAAGCAGTGTTCTCTCTGCATAATTTATCATTATTCTGTGAAACGGGCGGCTGTTCTGCATAAGATCTCGGTACCTTCAAAAATTCATCTACAGAACACGAATCAGGAGTAACACTACTGATATTTATCACTCCATCAACATTAAAACCTGAAATTTCTGGAATGATATCAGGACCTAGATCTTGAAGAAATCCTGACAAATCTTGAGAGGCAATATGATAAGTAGGATCAGTGACTTGGTATGAAACGGATTCCGACTGAGCAGAACCGTTAATTGCTTCATCTAATGGCCAGTTGGTATTAGGACATTCAGAGTCCGGAGTAGAAATGCAAAAAGTATGATTATCGTTTGATGGCTGTAAGTGATCACACTTAGACGCAGTGATTTCACTATTAGCTTCAGAAAGATTTCCAAACGCTATACCTCTCAATTCCATATAGAGACCTATAAAACAAAATGAAGATGAAAAACGAAATTCTTTATTCAGTAAAACTTTAAAAACTGTCTATGAATACTTTGTAAAATTTCATCAAGACCAAATAAGCAACTATTTATCGTTATTGTTCTAAAATAAGGATGAAAAGTAACATAATCGGAATTTTTAAAGAGAAATCCCTAAACAATAGAATGTACCAGGGTAAAAGACAAGAAACTAGGAATTTTCAATTTTAGATGGGTTATATATTTTAGCACGTGCAAAGTAACAATTTTTATATAAACAGAACCACTACCATGTCACAAGGCATCCTAAATAAATACAAACTGAAGGAAGCAAAGGAATAACCCTGCCTAGTCCCCATGAAACAAGTAACACTAGTTACTATGTTCTATATAATTGTCCTGCATTTTATTACTTAGCCAAAACAAACCCAGTTTCACAGAGCTTAAGTGATTTGGCCTTAGAAAACTTCATCAACAACAATGGTCATCTTTCATGAACTCGGATACGAGATATTTCAAAACAAAAAAAACGTTTATCTCAGATTATACAAGCTATTTGAGATTACCTTCGAATGCCAGATTTTAACTAGTGTTTAAGTAATATAACAAATAGTATATGTTCATTAACTCAGAGCTAAAAACAATCTGGAAGATTAAAGTAATTCTTTAAGATAGATATAAGTAAACCAGATATAGAACGTTCATTTGTTGTTTGCATTTGCCTTAAACATATAAGAAAACGGAACAAGAAACTGGACGTAAAAGAGGTGATCGTAAGCCGAAACAATGTGGTCGCTAGTTGAGTTTCAACATTTAAAAAAAAACAGTTAAGACCGTCTACAACAACTGTGAGACTATTTTCTTTATTCCGAAGGTAGGAATCCACTACAGTTAAATCAACAGTTTCACATAGTGTCTGTTCTATATTTCCCGCGTGGTCTAGCGGTTAAGATTCCTGGCTCTCACCTAGGCGGCCCGGGTTCGACTCCCGGCGCGGGAGCCAAGACCCCGAATGCCCTGGTACGGCCGAGAGTGGGGAGGGTCCGCTCTCCCTCTCGAAATGCTCTCACATGGCCACGCGAATATATAGCCACTGCCAGGGAAGTCCTACTCACTGCCTTCTCACATCACGGGTGTTGTTCACGAAAGTGAGAGGACGAAAAGCGAATTTCTGGCGCTTTAACCGGGTTAGTGGACACAGAAAGTTCACCTAGGGGAGTTGGAAAACCCTGATTCCAAACCATTGGTGCACATGGGCTCCAGTATCCTGAGGGAAAAAATGGCGTATGAATCAGTCGTTGATCACCGACCACCATGAGACTGCATGTCCTCACGGTGCTCCACTGCCTTGTGGATCCGACCTTTAGGTCAAAGGCTCCGGGTGTGACCCCCTAAGAAAACCACCTGCTTCAGTTTGGGCACCTGGGCAGTATCACAGCCCTCACACACATCAAATGAGATTTGTGCGGCGCATATATATCTGGTGCTTCCTTGTACCAATATTTATGTGTTCAAATAATATAATAATTTCCCAAAACAGAATCCAGACTGATTATAGGAATAATACCTGTGGATATAAATACTGAACATGGCAGAACTGCCTGGTCTAAGGTACTTAGTTCGATGTGTATTCGTGTCAATCGACACATCATTTACGTCTTTATTGGACCATCAATCACATCGGAATATAAAAAGAAGTATCCAAAAGTTATTTATATCTACACAGATGAACTATAAAAAAACATCGTATAAAATACCTCAGTAAACAATTACTATACTGTATCAAGTTAACTGACCATTGTTTCTGAAAGGTAGAAGATACGACAAACACTACTGTTTTCACTATGTGTTTAGCGATAGATGAAAAGATGGATGTTTATCATTTACTCTTATTGATTCATTTGACTTTATTTGTGTGGCCACACACACTTAAACTGATGTCAGCCAGTCACAAAGTAGAACTTCGTACATACGTACATCAGTTTGAGTTGCCATACAACATTAGCACAGAGATGCAGTTGTCGATTCCAACCCCATAGTGGTAAAAGTGGTAAGAGTATAAGCAGTAATCCGAAAGATTAGGGTTTCAAGATGTTATTCAAGGAGTATAATACAGTGAAATAAATTCGAAAAGAGAAAAAAAGATAGAGACATGATGAATTCAGAAGATTAGAACTTGGTAGAACACAAAGAGTGGATGCACCTTCGTCATTGCAAACGATTTTGAGCCATGTCATTCAAGGTCTCTAACCATCGATTACTATACTCCCGCGAATCCCAACCAGGTAGTCTACACCTACCAACATGGCTCACTCCACTTGTCAGTGACTTCATGGATTTGTGCCACGTTTTGGTCAGGCCGCCCCCTAGCTTTTTTCCAACCAACTGATGAGCACAATAGGATGTGATCCAATCGCTTACATCCTGTTTAGGTTTATGGTTAAGCATAAAGCTTATTCTCTCAATGATAATGACTTTCGCCACATAGCACGTCTTACTAAAAACTGATTTTAACCTTTATTTTAACAAAGGGCTATTTAACTCACCTCCAAATTGTAGGGTAATGTAGATAGGCTTTTTTGGTACCAAAAATGTAGTAGGTCTCATTATACTATGACTTTTCAATCGATTTATGATTATAGGATGACCATGCTCCATCAGTGTTTTGTTCAGTAACCTCACTTTGTCTTCAGTCGTACCGTTTGTATGAATACGATCAATCCTATTAAGTAGCCCCTCAAACAAGGCTCGCTTGGATTGAAGTGGGCAATAACTATGATTAGTAAAATACTGGACTGTCCAAGTGGGGTTTCTAAAAATGAATTATTTGATTGAACCATCTTCTCTTCTACTTATAAGTATATCTATAAAGGAAGCTGATCTTTTCTCGCCTCTTCACATGGAAGACCGATGTGGTCTTAAAAAATGTTAAGTTTGTTCAATGAGCGATTCACATTCTCCTTTTTATCACAGACAACTATGACGTCATTCACAAATCCCCCATAGAGGGACATATTTTCGATAAGGTCTTCGGCTAGATATTCAACATGTGCCATAAGCATGTCAGCTAATAATGATCCTAACGGATTAGCCATGACAAACCCATCAGTCGGGAGAAAGTATTCATCTTTAAGTGTGAACTGGACTTTGTCAACCCAGAATAGTGAGAAATCTTTAAGAACTGTCAGAGGAATATATATATACTCACTAACATACAATATCAATATTCTTTTCGAACGGCATATTTGTGAACGAGGAATTCACGTTGAAAGAATATATTGCCTCTCCCTCGAAATTAATATCACCCAAATAATTCACTCAAAAGAATCCTTCAGAGGATAATTACATAAAAGACTTCGGTAATATGGATTTATTATCCATGATGGTTAGTTTCAGATCACTTTCTTTAGTATATCTCTTTACTTTTACCTTACATTTATCTAGTTAACCCTCTATTTTTCATATTTAAATGTTCTTAACAAGTATATCTGTAATCAGATCGTTCTAAATGTATGGTGCTAATATGTATTACAGAATTCTGATGATTTTCGTCTTCTTATTACACTATCCAAATAAACCAGTATAGAAAATTTTTTATTTTATTTTATTTAGACACATAAATATTGGTACAAAAGAGCACCAGATACATATGCGCTGCACAAATCTCATTTGATTTGTGTGAGGGCTGAGATACTGCCCAGGTGCCCAAACTGAGGCAGGTATAGAAAAATATAATTTACAGAAGATGGATCAAGAGTGAAGGCTCTTGAACCAACAACGTCGACTCCACACTTTGTAACTTAACCTATAGTGGGCTCAATCCAAAAAATAAATGATAACTTCAGATTATTCATTCAAACCCTCAATGTATTGTACAATAGTATGCACCCGACGTTCTACAACATAAGAGAAAACAGGACTACTTAATCAAAATTTAATTGACCATCAAGCATCAATCAGTGGTCTTGAGTGCTGTTAGAGGTATGAGGGCAGTTATCACTTCCCGGCTGCCCACACCGTGGAAGGGTTCTTCTAGAGGTACCTGAAAAGGAAATTAGGTTAGAAGTGGTCTCAATGACCTGAGAGAGTGACCGCAGTGCCCAAGGGACAACTGCTTGAGATAGGTCACACACGACCTTTTTGTGAGTAATTTTCGTGTTAGCTCCATACTTGTTGGGACCTTACCACCGGAGACGGATATCTGTGGGATAAGGCGAGGTGTGCATTTTTAGGGTCGACCTTTTCTAACCCCGCCCCTCCTTGTGGGAAGGCAGCACCACTGTTATGCTGGTTGTCTGAAGGAAACACCTTACTGCCTTCACACCTGTATGCAGTCAGCAGTATGACTTCGCCTTCGGACCTTGAGTTTGCTGCTTTTAGTCTTACCGCTCTTCAACTGACCTGCCTGGCATGGTAGGACCATGAGGAACGATTGTCCCAGTCAGTATAGCTCGATTGGTTCATTACGATAGGCAAGCCCGACCACCACGTCAAGGTAGCAGCAACGGTCGGGATTAAAATCGCTTCATAATTTTCTTCCTTCCTATACTATATCCCTATATAAAACCTTTCTTTTATATACTACCACCTCTAAATTAACTACTATGAATCCGGTGTTCATCTTGTTGTGCTAACGAGATATGGCAACTTGGACCGATGCATATATGTGCCTAGTCCTACGTTGTAGCTGACTGACATCAAGCATCAATGCACTTAAAATAGCAACAACTAAGATACATCAAGTAGTTAGCAATAGATCTAGACTAACTAGGATTACAAAACAGCATTAAAAACGAAATCATAGTATCTCGATACTTAAGTGACAGATCGGATGCATATGCTAAAATTACTAACAATGATAAAATACTAATAGTAGTTGTTTAAAAGAGATAACTTACGATTGACTTGATCTTCAGGGGTATGTATAACGGGAGCTGTATGTTTGATACTTCCAGCAAACTTCGATGTTGGGAAGTCACTTGGTTTGGATGTGCCTTGATACGCATTTTTGGAAACGCCAGAGTCTTGCTTTAATTGATCAGACACAGAAGGCAAATTTGACCTGTTTAATATTTGCCATCCAGAAGCTAATAATGGACGTAACTGACAGACTTTATTCAAAATAGACCAAACATCAATTAACAGACCTCGTTTTGAAAATCCAGAGTTAAGATCACGTGGTCGTAGTAACCCCGTCCGCCATTCGTTCTTGCGGGATTTTCTAGCTGGACGTAAAACCATCCGACAATTAATACAAACAGATGAACAAAGTTCATTACCAGTCAACAAGTCTACATTCGAAAGTAGTCTCGAGTCAAATGATGTACCACCGCACAAACGATGAAACCAGCATAAACAATGTGAACATTGAATAAGACCAAGTTCTTTTTCTGTAGCATATGCTCGCGCATTGCAACAGTGACAAGAAAGAAGTCTGGTGAACTCAGGAGCACTTGATCTATCAGAATATGGTTCACTAAAAACAAGAAAATAAATCTATATGAAGACGACAAAAAACCTAGGATCGTATCCATACAAAACAAAGCAAACCTGAGCTAAGTTAAATTCATTTTGAAACAAGTGCACACAGTTTGGAACTGCAACACCATTAAATAACAATTTTCAAGGTGTGGGTGCAAGTATTAAAAACATGAAGAATGAGAAAGGAATCCAACTTGATGATTGTAAATCACACTTGACTATAAAACTAAGTACTTTTAATACACGAAAAACTTGGAAACTAACCATTTTGAATATACAGTGACTTTAAACTTTGTCGGCAAATAAAGAACTTAAAACTGTATTTTCTTTATTTCTCATAAAGTTTGGTAGTGTTACGAGTTAAAACCGTTGAGGAAAGTAAACAATGGATAACTTATATACATCTTTTGAACGATGATCACACAATAAACTAGTCCCTTTTAGTTATGCGGAACACTAAAACAATACATTTAGAAGTATTGGCTAAGACAAATTTTTAAAGGTGTTTAGGGCGAAATTAACCATAAAAAAGTCACAGAAGCCACCAGACAAAAACTATCTTTGAAGAGAAGTCAGGAATGAGAAAAGCTACTGAAAAGTGAATTAACTATTTTAAGACCAAATACCTCGGTTTTTCCTTTGAGATTGGCCCAAGAGAAGATAACTGCATATTAGATTTCCACGGCAAACATCGATTCTGATAAGTTTCTCTTTTTGTGTGTGTTGTGGATTTTGTGCTGCCAGACACATCTTTGTGGTAATTAACAATGTGAGCGTCGAGTAACTTTGAATTTCGCAACTGACGGGAGCAGTGAGGGCATGGGTATACAACAGGAGCAGCTGATTTAGCGGGAACTTTTGTGAAAATCTCTCCCGAGATAGGCATACTAGATATTTTTATTTCTGCTTCTCTTTTGTATACTATAGTTCGACGTGGTCGTTCATCACATTTACTTGACTCAGACAAATTTGATGAACTGTTTGAGAGATGAGATGCCTTCTCTAACAGTTTTGTTTCTTTCTTCAGGGAAAAACATTATACTGACATTATCATAGACAGAAGCAGTATATAACTAAAATATAATGCATGAAATTGGCAAAAAGGACACATCAAAAACGAACACTGATACGACAAGCATAATCTTTCATTGTGAGTAGTGTTACAGACCCTTATAATGGCTTCAGATTAGTTTCAACCCCACAAGATCAAGTATAACTGACCACCGTCTCTTTACAGTGATTTACAGATTTATCTACATAACTATGTAGGGGAAAATATGGTACAATATGAGAGAAGAGACAAATATCACTATGGAAAATATAACAAAACACGAGAATCTGATGAGGTCGGAAAATAATGCACATTAATAATGAGTAAAAAAAGGGTAACTAATACACTTATCAGCTTTTCGTCATAGAGCTTGTGTAGAAGTTATGAATTTTACTAAAAATAAGTTCAGCGTTACTCCTAGAAAATATCTGGCGGTTTCGAACACCCAATACTCTGATTAGGGAGTCGTATATACTATAAGCTAACCTGCTTTTCCATCACTCCACAACGCTACGCAATAAAACGGTTGGGCTTTACGTCACCTGGAACAATGGTCTTGTGACTATGTGACACATAACATAAACACTGAAGTTGAAACGCTTTTGTAAAATGAAATGTAGGTATAAACAATCCGATTGTTAACTATGAGTCACTCAATAAAGGAAACTAGTATAATGCTAAGGTGATGTAAACCAGATGTTTAAAAAGCGCTTCTCATACGGGGCTCACATAAAAAGATATAACAACAACCCATACAGTCAATAACTGTTGAATTGAGTCCCATAAGGAAATTCAAATTTGATAGGTTTCACCTACAAAACAACATAAATCGATTACTGAAACCTCTAAGTGTTGTGGCTTAAGATCCATGACCGTGAATATCGCACTGTTTCAAAAGTTCAACTCCCTATTGTACTCGAGAAAAGAATGAATTAAAAGTTGATATGAGGAAGTTGAACTTGTTGTTTGTAAACTAATTACACTAATCACTGTTTCTAAAACACTTAACATAAATACAATTGGCCACGAATCATATTTTTATCATGTCTATCATTATCAGGTCTTTAACAACCCAGTATTCCTAAACTTTATTGCACTCGACCACTTTCAAAATCAAAGCACGACTTGAAGAGAAATATAAGTACATTTTCAAACAAAAGCCAAAGTTAATCAGTTATATATCGGTTAACATAATTATAATTTACGGAGTTGTCACTGAATATAAATACCACGGAGAACTTTTTTAATACAATCAAGATACATTAATAATAAAACAACGAACTCCATACTAAATAAGTCGACGCATATAGGAATATACTAAAATCCAATGAGCCAAGCTTATTGTAAATCAGTTAATGATTTCTAAAATTGGTTTCTTCATAAATGTAGTATCTAGGGATAAAATAACTTAGGTTTAAACCCTGAATGTTTTAATATCCCGTCCCAACTAATTTGTCATCATTCTTATTTTCTTTCATACCAACTTTATGATGTGTGACAACTGTTTTTGTTTTAATCCGACCCGAGATCTCTTAAACTAATGGCTATGAATACTAGTCACTTAATCACATACATAAAAACATGAGAACACAAGATTTGTTGAGACAAAATGACGAGGCGAAGATTCTGTATTTCGAAAACATAAAATCGATTGTGACGGATACCGATCCTTCGTTATAAAGATTTATATTATAAGCAACACTACGCACAGACAACTCTTACAAGTAAAGAGAAGATCTAAGATGCTACTTCACACAACGAACTGGTTATTACAGGTCATCCTGACACAGAAAACAGTAAGAGGGTGTCAACCTCCTTGAAGAGCTTTCATATGACTGGGTGCTTGTCTCCTAACATAGAAATTTTACTCTCCGGTTTTACCTGAGGGGTGTTTTACAAAAGAGTAGGTAGACATCCAACACAGAACGGGATGGCGAACATATAAGGTTTACTTAATGGTGTTGGATCGGATCCCAAAATTGTGAGGGAAGTAATGACGTATGGACAAACTTAAATATTCAGGAACAATGAATATACATTTCCTGACGCTGTTGACTTGCTGTGCACATTAAACTATCAGATCAGAGGGCTATGGAGTGATTCCCATGGAATATCTGTTTCGTCATTCAGTCAACAGCATTGACAAAAACTATCGTCAGGTTAATTTAACCCCTATAATCGATTGTACAACTAGAGAATATCACTTAAGAGTACACATTATGAGCACTGAAAACTGTAACCAAGAAAACGATTTGACAGGTTTTAGATGACAAAAATTATACTTACTGTTTCATCACTTTTCTGATAGGATGGGATTGATGATCCAAATGGTGGCGTAACTGTGTTTTCCGTTATATAATTCTCAGTTCTTACAGAACTAATTTTAGGACTGTTCAGTGAATCAGGATCACGTCTGGTCTGGTGATTTGGCCTTTCGGAAGATGTTCGACTTAAGGCAGACACAGAACCATCGGATCCATATAGATATATTTCATTTTCTTCGATAGCTTTTCTCTTCAGTTCACGGCGTCTTCGACAGGCCTCATGAAATTGGAAAACACTCTTGTCATAAACCATTCCATCCTGTTCGATAATACCATCATACAATGTTGGGTGAAGAGTCTTCTTGTCTTCCGAAGCAGATGAACTGCTAGTACTTGCACGAGTAGGACGTGATCGATACTTGGGTATTTCAGGATCTAAGGTTCGGTCTGTTGACTTGCTTTCTGATACAGTTGTTCTTATTCTTTTAGCTCGAGTTATTCCTGATGTATACTCACTACTACTACAAGAATGTTGCAGATCAAATTTATTGGGGATTTTATTTGCAGATAGTGAACTTTGCTCTTTACAGAATTTTAAAACATAATCGATTTCATATTGAGTTGCTTTGCGTAACTTGTTGACGGGTGTCCACTCTACAACACGATCCCAAATATAGCGCAAACGATACTCTGCTCTTGTGCCGTGTCGTTGACGATGGGCTAGAACCTCAGCAAGATATTCAAAGTCGTTGCGCCATGCAGCCATCACATAACTACCCACGTCAAAGTGGTTATCACTGGTTTCTGGACTTCTGTTCATCGAACAGTTAAAAGGGTAGGGTTTAACAAGTTTTGGAGTGTCCTTTGTGAAATCTTTTTTCACAGCGCGTAAGTATTTTGAATTTATCGGGTACCAAGAATCATAACGTGAACTCCAATCGCAAAAATGAACATGAACCTAGAAATAAAAGAACATGTTTTTTTGCAAATAACGAATAATGTAAATCATTTAACGATTACGAAGTTACATACATGCTTCCAAGCTATAACACTGTGTGAGAGATAGTGATACTAAATGTCCGTCCAAAACCAAGTAGCAGCTGGATGCAGAAAAGCAACTTACTTGTTGAAAGTTAGCGCACTCAAACACCCTGGTACGACCGAGGTTGGAGAGGGTCAGCTTTCCCTCTCGAAATGGTCTCACATGGACACGTGCATACAGCCACTGTCTTGGAAGTCCTACTTACTGCCTTCTCGAAGCGGGGGTGATGTCTACGAAATTGAGAAGACGGCAAGCGAATGTCTGGAGGTTTACCCAGGTTGGTGGATACGGAGGATCTATCTAGAGGAGTTGGGAAACCTTGATTCCAAACCAATGGTGTACATGGGCTTCAGGATCCTGATGAAACAGAAGGCAGATAAACCTATTGTTGGTCACCGGTTACCATAGGACTGCATTTCCTAACGTTGCTCCGTCGCCTTGTGGATTGGACCTTTAGGTAGAAGGCTCGTGGAATGGCCCCCTAAGAAACCACTTTCTTTGGTCGGGGCGCCCGGGCAGCATCCCAGCCTTCACATAAATTGGATCATTTGTGTAGCATATATATTTATATATAAATTTGGTGCCTTCTTGTACCAATCTTTGTGTTTAAATAAATAAATAATGAAAGGTAAGTCTTTTAACCACTAAACTACTTGCTTCACTGTTTAATTTGGAGTCAAAATATCTCACTGATATTTAGAACATAAAGGTGCAGTTTGATCATTTAAACTAAATGAAAAAATACAATCGTTTAAATTGTAGCTGTAAATAATTCCCCAAAATCAATAGCTCTTTAAGTGTTTGACATTGGATGCTGACCACATTGTTTTAAGTGGACTTGTTTAACTGAAGGCGTTCGGTCATGCATCCGCACCAGATCACGTTACGACTCAGCGTGGGAAACAGCTCCTACGTTCACTAGCCAGATTAGAGCGACCGCTTCTCGATATATTGATAACGCATCAAATATATCTTTCCTACCTCTTCGCATCTGACTTCTGATTTTAACCCGTTGGGGGACGATTCGAATATAGGTGTTACTGGTTAATAGTTGTCAAACTAGAATACTGGTCGTATCTTCAAAATTATCTAACACCGTCTCACTAGGACCTTAGCACCAATTGGGGCAAACTTATAACTGAACCAAAACTTATCCAGTCATAGACCAATAGAATGTTTATCAGCTATCTACGAAGATATTTCAATAATGTTGTTTGGTTTAATCATACACTTGAACCACTTCCTATGTATGCCCTGGTACGGCCGAGAGTGGGGAGGGTCCGCTCTCCCTCTCGAAATGCTCTCACATGGCCACGCGAATATATAGCCACTGCCAGGGAAGTCCTACTCACTGCCTTCTCACATCACGGGTGTTGTTCACGAAAGTGAGAGGACGAAAAGCGAATTTCTGGCGCTTTAACCGGGTTAGTGGACACAGAAAGTTCACCTAGGGGAGTTGGAAAACCCTGATTCCAAACCATTGGTGCACATGGGCTCCAGTATCCTGAGGGAAAAAATGGCGTATGAATCAGTCGTTGATCACCGACCACCATGAGACTGCATGTCCTCACGATGCTCCACTGCCTTGTGGATCCGACCTTTAGGTCAAAGGCTCCGGGTGTGACCCCCTAAGAAAACCACCTGCTTCAGTTTGGGCACCTGGGCAGTATCACAGCCCTCACACAAATCAAATGAGATTTGTGCGGCGCATATATATCTGGTGCTTCCTTGTACCAATATTTATGTGTTTAAATAAATAAATAATAAATTAACCACTTCGTGCTCTGGAGACAAATATGTTTTCAAGACCCATTATATCGCAAAGGTATATTAAGCATCCCAATAATTTCCTCAATATTGAATTCATTTATTTGATGTTTGCTTTAAAAATAAAAACGAAGTTAAAGTGACCACAGGGAGAACACATTTTCAGTTACAAACAGTAAAAAGTGGACATGTTGAATAAGGTTTTGCGTATGATGTACAGTACAAGATTTCAGCCAGATGTAGCATCTTAAGCTGTCATAATGAATAATAATAAATCTCACAAGTTGCGCGCTATTTAAAAGGACATTGGTATTTTTCCTCGCTGAGTAAATTCTATTGATTTGATCGTTAATGACGTTCAAGACTGTTTATACTTTGATTAAATTTCTTTCCGTTAAAGTATTCGATTAGAGTATCATTTCGGCTTCTAAAGTAGTTTATCGTCGGTTCTTTAGAGTACTTTGTCTTTTCTAATGTGCCTGTTAGTACTTTGGTTCTAACTATTTACAGTTTTCCACTTTTTTGGTCAAAGATCACTTTTTCTCCGGGTATTATTGTGTCTAGTTCTTTTTTTAAAAAAGACCTCTAATGACTGGAAAGTGCAATAAAAGCAATTGCCAGCGTCCAGGCTGTCGATATCCCATTGACAACGGCATGCAGTGCGACGAGTGCAAAGGCTGGTACCACGAAGTCTGCACAAATCTAAAGTCTGCGGCTTTCAAACGGTTCAGTAAGAATGGTTGCGTATGGCTCTGTCAACAGTGCTGTCTGGATGCAAATAGCTTGTTAACCGAGGCCATCTCAATGGTCAATGCTGCGAAAAGTGTCTTGACAAACGCGGTCGGGAGACATCGGACAGAACTTGATCTGTCAACACGCAGATTGATGTGAGGCAAACTCAGGTGAGTTCGAAAACTGCTGACTCACATCGTCAAAAGGAGGAAGGACAGCCTCCGAAGAGGTCTGTATCAACCAAAAACTCGAGAAAAGAAGTTTCTTCTGTCCCCCGTCTTCAAAATGGTATCCAGCAAGAAACTTCTAGAAGTGGCAATCGCAAGGTTCGGTCAGTTCCCAGCGCGAAACATGACCCGACCTCCCAAGTCGTCGACAACCCTCCGGAATCCCATAGTATGCCTGACGCGACTGTGGTCACTACCCTAACCAACGTCGACGATTGGGTACAGGTTGTAAGCAAAAGACGACATAACGAAGTAAAAGGGAATCCTGCCCCAATCAAAGTAGTCGAGAAATCGAAGACTGATTACAGCGACAGATCAGTTATTTTTCATAGAATCAAAGAGAGTGAAAGCTCTGAACCGAAAGCTCGTTTTGAGCATGATATTGTGTTGATAAAACAGCTACTCAATCAAGTTATGCCTCAAAATATCTCCGGAGTCACCTTGCTAAAGGTGTATAGACTAGGTAGTCTAGCGAATTCGAAACCTAATCAATTTAGACTGCTTAAAGTAGTATTCAAATCCCCAAATGATCGCGACCTAATTTTACAAAATGGACATAAAGGGTTCAGGAGTTTTTCTCCGCAAGGACTTACCGCTAGCGGACCGTGTAAAAAGACAGGAAGCCGAAAAAGAACTACAGCTTAGATTAGACGCTGGCGAAAAAGACCTAAAAATTGTAAATTTCCGGGTTGCGAGGCTTCGACAGAGAATGATGCCGAAGCTACTCCGGGTGAAGTACGAAGTCACTTAAATAGGCTTCGGATCTGTTACACCAATGCCCGGAGCGTGTTCAATAAGCGATCGGAACTAGGTGTACAGATTGACTTTACTAAGCCAGGCATAATCGCAGTCACAGAAACTTGGCTGACGCAGTCTCTAGATAGTAGAGAACTTGACCACGAAGGTTTCACATTAGTAAGGACCAACAAAATACAAAATCGTAAAAGAGGGGGAGTAGCTCTATTCATTAGGAATACTATCCCATTCACCATTATCGACAGTGTATCCCACGAGAGTGGGACGTGTGAACTAGTTAGTTGCCGCTTAAAATGCAAGGGACAAGAGCTGCTGATTGGTTTAGTTTATCGCAGTCCAAGCTGTGAGGTAAATGAGGTCCTGCTAAGCAATCTCAATACTTGGTCACAAAGTGGTCGATGTCTAATCCTAGAGGACTTTAACACACCCATGGTAGACTGGGAAAATCTGAGAACTGAATCGACAGATAATTCCTTCGAGCAGTAACTAGTTGATGCGATTATCACATGTGCCCTAGTGCAACATGTGAAAGAAGCGACTAGGTAAGACCAGGGCTCTGAATCATCCTTACTAGATCTTATATTGGCTCACTATGAGGATGACTTTGCGAACCTTGATTACATGCCACCTCTAGGCAAAAGTAACCATGCAGTTTTAACCTTTGACTTCCATATAACTGTCGATCACGAACACGCGTCAGCTCAATCCAGACCTAACGTCTGGAAAGCAAACATACAAGACATCATGCACTCAGCATTGTCAGTGGATTGGACAATAGACCCAGAGTCCTCAATCGAAACGGCTTGGGACGTATTTCGAAATTTATACTTAAAAGTTACTGCCCCCCACATCCCCTGGACTACACCTAGGGGGCCGAGAAACTCCCCACCGTGGTTCAGTAGGGAGTTTCGCATCCTTCCCCGTAAAAGAAGGAAAATGTGGGATAGATTTAGGTTACTGAGGACTGATGAGGCAAAATATCAGTATCAAAAAGCTCGGAATACCTGTGCCTCGACCCTCCGTAAGTCCAGAAAGCTGTACGAAGAGGAAATTGTTAAGGAATCCATAGAATGCCCTAAACGCTTGTATTCGTATATAAACCAAAGGACAAAAAGAAGAAATGTTCCTTCACTATGGGGAGACAGTACTGCCTCATCATTAGTGGAGGACGACTTTGGCAAAGCTCAAGTATTCTCAAAATACTTTAGCAATGTATACACCATAGGAACACCCTTCTCACCAGTCCATGAAAATCCCCCCACACAAACACCGGACAGCGTGACAATTAAAGAACTCGATGTCTTTGGTCTGCTAATTAAGCTTGACATAGGCAAATCCCCTGGACCCGATGAACTGCATCCTAGGTTACTAAAGGAATTAGCTAACTTTGTTGCGAACCCTTTAAGTGTATGTTTTAATCTATCCGTAACCCAGGGTCGTCTACCAAAAGACTGGAAGAACGCCATAGTAAGTCCAGTCTTCAAAACAGGTACAAAACATAAGCCTGAGAATTACCGACCAATTAGCCTAACTAGTGTGGTTGTTAAAATCTTAGAAAAGATTATTCGGAAGGAGCTGTTAAAGTATCTCGATGAAAACCGGATCCTCTCCGAAAAGCAGCATGGTTTTAGAACAGGTTACTCTTGTCTCACAAACTTATTAGTCGCTCGTGAAAGCTGGTGCGCTCTTAAGGACCAAAAATTACCTATAGACGTAGCTTACATCGATTTCAGCAAAGCTTTCGACAAAGTTCCGCATAACCGGCTATTATATAAGCTAAGGAATGTCGGGATTGGAGGCAATCTATTGATGTGGATAAAAGACTTCCTGGTTGGGCGTCAACAAAGAGTAAGGGTGAACTCCAAGTTGTCTAGCTGGGAAACTGTGCTTAGTGGAGTCCCCCAGGGTACAGTTTTGGGGCCAGTGTTATTCCTCTTGTACGTAAATGGCCTCCCTCGTCTACTATAGTCATTAGTCTTGCTATATGCTGACGATGTCAAGACATGGAGAGCGATGCAAAGTAAGGGTGATAGCTTAGAACTCTAAAACGACCTGGAGAAATTATCTGAATGGTCCCAAACCTGGCAATCGCCGAAAAATACTTCCAAATGTATTGTGATGCATATTGATCGTCAGTGTACAGATACATACACGATGAATAACACTGAGCTACCTATTGTCCAGACACACAATGACTTAGGAGTCATCGTTAGCGAAGACTTAAAGACTATTGCACACTGCCGTGCAATAGCGAAGCTCCTGTATGATGCTAGATTAACCAAGCTAAACCTATTCCTACTGTCATATCGAAGAACCAGGGGCGACTTGATTATAGTTTTAAAATTGCTTAGTGATAAATTTGCACCTGATATGCCCTCATTTTTCTTGTCTTCCAAAACAAAAAATTTAAGAGGACACTCCAAAAAAGTTCACAAGCCCAGAACGAATTACTTGTCAGCTAACTATCGACTTTCCCATCGAATCATCAACGAGTGGAATTCATCACCTCAAGAAATACCCTTCCACGGTGTGGGCAGCCGGGAAGTGATATTAGCCCTCATACCCGTAACTGCACATGAGACCAAGTTGGTCACTTTCAAATCCTTCCTACACCTAATAACTCTCTTATCTCCACGACTAACCCTTCCCACATCCTTTTATCACCTCGCACCGCTAGGGCAAACGATTCAAATACACGGAACGTTATTCCTGGTCTCCTGAAACCACGCTCTAAACTACATATAGGAACTTTTAACGTCCGAATACAGTGCCAATTAGGAGAACAGGCTTTCTTAGCTAGGACTTTAGAATCTCGCACCATCGATGTGTGCTGCGTCTCCGGAACGCGCATACAGGATCCGAGTAGCGTCATTCATTTGACCTCACCATGTCATAATAAAGAACTAACTCGATTCACACTTCGTGTATCTGGAAGCCCTGATGCTGCTTCCCGTGGCCTCGCTGAAGTAGGTATAGCATTAAGTACTAGGGCAGAACTAGCTCTCTTAGACTGGATCCCTGTAGACAGTCGTTTGTGCACTGTCCGACTAAACGGAACAGTAAGGACTCGGAAAGATAGGGAAACTCGTTGTTGCCTCTTCGTCGTCTCTGCCTACTCTCCCACTGACTGCAGCTCAGACGATATAAAAGATGAGTTCTACAGAAAACTTTCTGACCTTCTCCGAAAAGCTAGGCGTTCTGATGTAGTAATAGTGGCTGGTGACTTTAATGCTCAAGTAGGTAAACTAAGTGAAAGGGAAAGACAGCTGGGTGAATCTTATGGTGTCGTGGCTAAAAGAACAGATAATGGCGATTGTCTGTTGCAGCTGTGCTCAGATAACCACCTATTTCTTGCAAATACTAACTTTAAGCATGCGGAAAAACATCTTTTGACATGGCGACCCCCGAATTCGTCCCAACGTTGAACCCAATTAGATTACATCGCTATCAGCCACCGATGGAGTGGCTCGACAGAAGACTGTCGCTCATTCTGGAGCACATGTTTTGACTCAGATCATGCTCTAGTGCGAGCACGTATCTGTCTGCGTCTTACTGGACGTAGGAAAGACACTGCAGGGAAGCCTCTAAGAGTTCTACTTAATAATAGCCAAGCTAAGAATATATTTCAGGAACAACTGGAAAAACAGTTAGGCAGACATGTAAGTTGTGCCCACCCCGAGGCAGCGTGGAACGACATCCGAAAAGCTGTGGAAACAGCAGTGATATCCGCTAGTAAGGTAAACCATAAGGTCAGGGAGAAACAATGGATCTCGGCAGCATCTACCGCACTGATAGATGCTCGAAAACTCATCCCACCTGGCTCTGAACATAACAAAGAGCGGAGTCAGCTTAGGCGTAGGCTAATAAGAAGCCTATGCAATGATCGTGAACAGTGGTGGGTAGCGAAAGCAAGAGAGATAGAAAAGGCAGCGGCAATAGGTAACAGCAGACAGCTATTCAGACTTGTTAAAGAAACCGCTTGTATGAACCTAACTGACAACAAGACCATCTCAGAAAAAGATGGACATATCATCCATTTTCAATCCAGGAGATTGGATCGATGGGCAGAACAAATAGTTGAGCTAATGAAAGTAATTGCAATGATATTAGTTAAGGCATTCCTCAGTGGAGGATAAATATGTACAATATGTTAGTAACATTCTGGGAGATAAAGTACGACTGGAAAAAACACTGTAGTTAAAGTTTCAAACAAGTTTGTAACAAGCGAGGATTACCGTAACACAGTACGTCATGAAGAATGCGATGCAGCAATAAGTATGCATGTCATGGGTAAGATGTTTATTTATTTATTTAAACACATAAATATTGGTACAAGGAAGCACCAGATATATATGCGCCGCACAAATCTCATTTGATTTGTGTGAGGGCTGTGATACTGCCCAGGTGCCCAAACTGAAGCAGGTGGTTTTCTTAGGGGGTCACACCCGGAGCCTTTGACCTAAAGGTCGGATCCACAAGGCAGTGGAGCATCGTGAGGACATGCAGTCTCATGGTGGTCGGTGATCAACGACTGATTCATACGCCATTTTTTCCCTCAGGATACTGGAGCCCATGTGCACCAATGGTTTGGAATCAGGGTTTTCCAACTCCCCTAGGTGAACTTTCTGTGTCCACTAACCCGGTTAAAGCGCCAGAAATTCGCTTTTCGTCCTCTCACTTTCGTGAACAACACCCGTGATGTGAGAAGGCAGTGAGTAGGACTTCCCTGGCAGTGGCTATATATTCGCGTGGCCATGTGAGAGCATTTCGAGAGGGAGAGCGGACCCTCCCCACTCTCGGCCGTACCAGGGCATTTGGGGGCATGGGTAAGATGAAAGTATCCCCAGACTCCATATCGATTTGGTTGAAAATCTCACACATCTAGTGTTGTAAAAGCCATAAGTTTACCTAAACACAGCATGACATGCCAAAGTACGCTTCCTTAAATCTGGTGTTACTGAATCCGTTTTAAAGTTCACAGATGAATGGGAAATATGATACTCAAGAGCTTTAAAACCGGGAATTCAGGATGACAAAGCACGTGTTTTCATGGCAGGCAGATATAATCGCTATCTAAGCTATAAATTGGGAAATAAGAGAGCATTATAAAGGCTCTTCGTGATCTAGCTATTTTTAGGTGCAGCCATAGAAACAGAATAAATCAGTATGGACAGTATTGACTACGAAAAAAGGTTTGCATTTTTTGTGGAAGCCATGTAACACGCCAAATAGGCCACACATCAAGAAGGATTTTAAAAACTTGACACCCGTTTGTGTTAGCGTAAAAGATATTTATTATATTGTTGACTTACTTTACTTTCATCAACTTCAAGGACCTTCACAGGATACCAGTTCCCATAAGAGTCTTTCGCCTCAAGAAACGCATCTTTAACAACTCCGCAGATGCATTTCAGTAATAAACGTTCTTCACTTCTAGACATATTGGAAAAACGACAAGATGCAACCTGGACATGTCGACGTTACAAAATGGACTGTAACACGCGTAATTAGTGTTGACTACTGTATAAAAAAATCTAAAAAGCATTATGCATGCCGTAGTCAGTCAATAACAGGGGGAAGTAAAACAATAAATGGCAGTACGACTTGAAACTGAAGGATCAAATTAAGCGCCAGGGCAGAAACGGAACATTTTGATAAATAGTCTTACACATAAACTTTCAAATTCAGTTTCTTCTTCACCGAACCGCTGAAATAATTCCTGCCACTCGTCGCAGCAACCAATCAGGTTCGTAAGCTAATAAAAGGATGTGACACTTCCATCAACATTGTAGGTAATTACTGATGCCGTATTTCGTTCTATTTTGTCTAGTTTATAGTTTTTCTTGTGGTTTCTAGTGTTCCAATTGACCTAAGTGTAATTGTTTTTACTACGTTTTATTGCCAATCCGGTATCTTCGCCGCGACCTAGAACGAACCGATTGATTTCTTTGCGCTAGCTTGTTGCAGTTTCTGTAGTTAAATAGTGTCCGATAGGTGGTAGTTTAGCCACGTGAGTGAACTAACTCTAGTCAGGTTGGTAATTATTTATGGGTTTATAAATCTCTTAATTCCAGTGAGTGAGTTTGTTTCAGGGTAATGTGGCTTCTGGATACTAGCAGCTATCATATAATCAGGCGGGAGGTCGGTTGGTTACAATGCAAAAAACTGCAAAGCGAAAATTAGGATGCTCAGAGAACACCACTGTCTCAAGAAATAATAAAAAAATAAGCCAACTAATTGATTATGCATACAGTGTGAGTAGGTATAAGCTTAGGAATAAAAACGGAAACAGAGTTGATAACATAGAAGATAAGGATAAGTAAATGATACGTGATGACTAAAACGTCAAGTATTTCGTGGGACATGCTTCGAGCACGAAACCTCGAAGAAGGAAGTGATGACCAAAGAGAGACCGCTTGTCAAGCCTGCACATAAAGGTAAACACAGAGCTGGTTCCTGTGTATTCGAATTCCAGAGAAATCCAGATGCAGAAAAACCATAGACGAAATAAAAAACGCAGTCAGAACTACCTATATCTATCTTGTAAAATAACCAGTCACTATTCCGTCTCGCCCACACAGCAAGTGACTGTCGCTATTTCCCGATATCTCTATTCCAAAGGTGTAAATCCGCATATTCATGTGGAATTGTTCTCCAGGTTTACAGACGATTTTCACCCGTCCAGACTACTTGTAATGAAGATACCACAGGTATTGTAGTTTGACAACACTTTACCGGCAACACCCATTATGAATCGTGTCCACCCAGTGAAATCAAAAGGCAGAAGCGAGGAGGTTGGAAAACATATGAGGTAGATTATCGATATATCGAGAAGTGACTGATTTGAACGGGCTGTCAATCACAGGAGAAGTTGAGCATGGAGTTCCCACTCGTGATCTGGTGCGAATGCATGACCGCGCGCCTTCAGCCAGGCGAGTTCATTGCAACTAATGTGGTCACCATCCAATGTCGAACAGTTGCAGAGCTATTTATTTTAGGCATTTACTTACCGCTACAGATCACCCACTCCTTGTTGGGTAGTGATGACCTTACGACATTGCCAGCCAGTAGTTTAAAGCCGACAAGTTTGTCGTTGGTAAACACTCTTCTGATAGCTTCCTATTATTATTATTCACAAACACCTTATGGGTACATAAGTGTTGTGAAGAAACCATTTCCAGTTTCTTCAATAATGTCAGCATTTCACTTGCCATTTTTGAGAAAAGAAATAAAAATAAAATAAAATATTAGTAATAGAATAGTAATAATAAATCAGGTTCTATGTAATTGGCAAGAATTTTGAATTGATTTTAAAGAAGGAAAGGAAGAAACTATGTGTAGCAGCGTCTGGTCGTCTTTCCTTACCATAGGGGACCAGTAAGTACAATATAGTAATAAGGAAACACAGTGTAATCGAAATTTCGGTTCCTCGTAAACTTCATCGTTCTTTTCATCGTCTTTCCCAGCCGTCCTAGAAAAGCAAACAAGAATATGTAAGTGCATGTCGAAATACACCCCTACACGCGTAAAGACACAAGGCGAGAGAAAAAAGGCAAATAAACTCATAAACCTGCGACAGCGTAAAACCGATTTAAAAATTTTGAAAAAAAAATGTGTTTTTTCGGAATAAGTGTATAAGTATTAGTACATCAAAACTTTTTAATATATACAGTACACAGGAACATCGAGATAAATCGAATTGTTAACTGGTGTCGTACGTGCAATAGTCGTTTAACTGTTCTGAAAATCCTACTCTTCTTTCAGAACGCACTGTCTTAAGTTTATTTTCAGATACTTCTGAAGTATCAACGTGCATGTTGACTGTCGGGTGAGGAATTACAAGTGTAAGAGCCGTGTCGTTCGATTTTACCGAATGAAAGTCGATGAGATAGGATTTTCTTCTAAATGCTCTGCTTTGAGGCGATCGATACCGATGCTATCGTTAGTGCCGTTCTTTTCGACTACATAGTACTTAGGTTCACGCTGAAGAACCTTGAAGTGTCCTTCGCATGCTGACTTGAGGGGTCGTCAGTGTGAGTCTCGACGAACAGAGACATGTGTACTATATCGTAAGTCAGGTTGAACGAAAACCTCAGTTGATTGTGGTCGAGTGGAAGCAGGTTTAACTGAACGCATTGCGTTTGTAAGCCTGCTCGTCTAGGAGTTTAGATCCATGTTCATTGAAGGAGATGAAGAATCCACGAATTCTCCTGGAAGTCGGAGTGTGGTCCCATAAACTAGTTGAGCTGCAGTGAATCCCATGTCAGCTTTCACTGCATTGAGAATGCCTAGTAAGAAAAGTGGAAGAGCGTCTGTCCACTGTGGAACGCCTGCAGCTGATAGTGAAGCTTTTAGTTGCCAGTGAAAGCGTTCTACAAACCCGCCTGCTCGTAGGTGGTAGGCGGTCGTTCGGAAGCGAGTGATTCCTAATATTGTGGTCAGACAACGGAAAAGTATAGATTCAAACTGGCTTCCGCGGTCTGTAGTGATGGTTCAAGGGCAGCCGAAATTTGCTACCCATCGTTCGACGAAGGCGCAAGCCACTGTTTCAGCAGTAATGTCCTTAATAGGTTCTGCTTCTGGCCATCGAGTGAAACGATTTACTCAGGTAAAAAAACGAGAGTATCCATTCGAATCTGGTAAAGGTCCTGCCAAATACAGATGAACATGTCGAAACGAGCATTAGGAGTTTTGAACGACCCTTATGGACATTTGTTATGTCTATTCACCCTAGATTTCTAACGGCTTACACAGCAGTGTGCCCACTCCCTCACATCTTTATTCATACTTACTTACTTACGCCTGTTACCCCTCGTCGAGGGGCATAGGCCGCTCACCAGCATTCTCCATCCAACTCCATATTGAGCCTTCCTTTCCAGTTCTTTCCAGTTGCTATCCATCCTTTTCATATCTGCTTCTATTTCCCGGCGCAATGTGTTCTTTGGCCTTCCTCTTTTCCACTTCCCTTCCGGATTCCAAGTTAGGGATTGAGTCGTGATGCACATTGGTGATTTCCTTAATGTATGTCCGATCCACTTCCAACGTCTTTTCCTAATTTCCTCTTCAGATGGAAGCTGGTTTGTCCTCTCCCATAAGACGCTGTTGCTGATAGTATCCGGCCAATGGATGTTGAGTATTTTGCGTAGACAACTGTTTATAAATACTTGTATCTTCCTGATGATGGTCGTAGTAGTTCTCCACGTTTCAGCTCCATACAGCAGGACTGTCTTGACGTTCGTATTAAAGATTCTGACCTTGAAATTGGTTGAGAGTTGTTTTGAGTTCCATATGTTCTTCAATTGTAGAAATGCTGCCCTTGCTTTGCCAATCCTCGCCTTTACATCTGCATCCGATCCTCCTTGTTTATCAATGATGCTCCCCAGGTACGTGAATGTTTCCACCTCTTCCAGAGTTTCTCCATCAAGTGTGACTGGGTTGATGTTCTCCGTGTTGCATTTGAGAATCTTGCTTTTACCTTTGTGAATGTGGAGGCCTATCGATGCGGAGGCTGCTGCTACATCTGCTGTCTTCATCTGCATTTGTTCGTGTGTATGAGAGAGGAGGGCTGGGTCATCTGTGAAGTCCAAATCATCTAATTGATTCTGAGAAGTCCATTGTATTCCGTATTTCCCTTCAGATGTCGAAGTCTTCATAATCCAGTCAATCACTAAAAGGGAGAGGAATGGGGAGAGTAGACAGCCTTGTCTGACTCTGGTCCTTACTGGAAATGCTTCTGTCAGCTGTCCTCCTTTCATGACTTTGCACTGTAGTCCATCGTATGAGTTTTGGATAATGTTGACAATCTTTTCAGGAACTCCATAGTGTCGAAGAAGTTTCCATAGTGTTCTCCGGTTCACAATATCAAACGCCTTCTCATAGTCAATGAAGCTGACGTATAGTGATGAGTTCCACTCAACTGATTGTTCAACGATGATCAGTAGTGTCGCAATTTGGTCTGTGCACGACCGATCCTTAAGGAATCCAGATTGTTGATTTCAAAGTCGAGCGTCCACTGCGTCTTTCATCCGATTCAGCAGCACTCTGTTGAAAACTTTTCCTGGTACTGATAACAAACTGATGCCTCTGTAATTCTCACATTTGCTCAGATCTCCTTTCTTTGGTATCTTGATGAGAGATCCTTCTTTCCGGTCCATTGGCACTTGTTCCTCTTCCCAAATCTTCTTGAATACAAGGTGAAGCATGTTTGCAGTTATTTCAATGTCTGACTTCAGTGCTTCTGTTGGTATATTGTCAGGTCCTGCCGCCTTCCCACTTTTGATTTGTCTGATGGCCATCTTGACTTCTTCGATCGTTGGTGGAGTGACATCTATAGGAAGGTCAGTATGTGCTGCTTCGATGTTCGGTGGATTCAGTGGGGCTGGTCTATTCAGCAGTTCGTCGAAGTATTCTGCCCATCTTTTCCTCTGTTCTTGAATCTCAGTGATTGTCTTTCCTTCTTTGTCCTTGACTGGTCTCTCTGGTTTGCTATATCTCCCTACCAATTTCTTCGTTGTATCATATAGTTGTCTCATATTCCCTTCTCTTGCAGCTTTTTACGCCGTCGTTGCTAGTTCTCCCATGTATTTCTGCTTGTCGGCCTTAATGCTTTTCTTCACTTCCCTGTTTGCTTCTGCGTAGTCTGCTTGTGCTTTGACTTTCTGTGCTCGTGTTCGACTGTTGTTAATTGCTAGTTTCTTGTTCTTCCTTTCTTGAATTTTGTCCAGGGTTCCCATAGAGATCCATTCCTTGTGATGATGCTTCTTAGGACCAAGAACCTCCTGACACGTTGAAGTTAGTGCTTCTTTTATCCCTTTCCAGTTGTCCTCCAAAGTAGTTTCTTGTTCATTCAATAGATCCTGTAGAGCTTGGAACCTGTTGTTGAGAGTTATCTTGAATTCATGGAGCTTGTCAATATCTCGAAGGAAGGCTGTATTGAACCTTTGTAGTGCTGTTTGTCCAGTTGTCCAGTCTTTCTTTAGCTTCAGTCTCATCTTGGCCACAACCAGGTGGTGATCTGAAGTTATGTCAGCTCCTCTCCGGGTTCTCACATCTTCCATTGATCTTCGGAATTTTTTGTTGATACAGATGTGATCTATCTGGTTCTCTGTGGTGTGGTCCGGTGAGATCCATGTAGCTTTGTGTATGAGCTGGTGTGGGAATATTGTGCTGCCTATAACCAACTTGTTGAATGCACATAGGTTTGCAAGTCCCTCCCCATTTTTATTTACTCTCTCCTAGTCCATGTCGTCCAATTACATCTTCATATCCTGTGTTGTCCACTCCAACTTTAGCATTTAGATCTCCCATCAGGATGGTCAGGTCCTTTCGTGAGCACTTCTTTATAATTGATTGCAGCCTCTCATAGAACTGATCTTTATCATCGTCGTTGCTATCATTGGTGGGTGCATAACATTGGATAACGTTCATTGTGATCCCTTGCTTCTTTGTTCTGGATGATGCTTTGATTATCCTGGGTCCATGAGATTCCCATCCCATAAGTGCATTTTGTGCTTCTTTAGACAGCATTAGAGCAACTCTCTGAGTGTGTGTAGCATTTTCCCCTTCGTGACCGGAGTACAGCAGCATCTCTCCTGTACCTAGCCTTTGTTGTCCAGCTTGTGTCCAATGGGTTTCTCTGGTTCCGAGTACTGCCAAGTTGTATCTCCTCATTTCCATTACTATTTGGCTGGTCTTTCCTGTCTCCCACATTGTCCGGACGTTCCATGTACCTATAAAGAGTGTTTCTCT
Organism: Schistosoma mansoni; assembly: GCF_000237925.1. NCBI lineage: Eukaryota > Metazoa > Platyhelminthes > Trematoda > Strigeidida > Schistosomatidae > Schistosoma > Schistosoma mansoni. Next base: position 108,619 of record NW_017386036.1, on the reverse strand, counting down.
GGTTGTTAGAAGGTGCATCGGTCTCGTGACTTCCGAAGAATTTCGGCTTTCATCATGAGACGTCATAATTATTCCTTCAACTCCCAGGACAGAGTTTAAATGGTTTGAATTATTTTTTTCTGGTTAGCGTTTTTTTAGCGAGTTAGCTTTTCTACGGGATGGGGTCGCTAACCCCATGCCCAACCCTTCTCCTTTACCCGGGCTTGGGACCGGCAGTAACTCTAGAAGAGCTACAGGCGGAGTTCTTTATTCATACCAGGCCAGCAAAACCATTCTGCTATGAGCTTGATGGATGCACACACTCCTGGATGAGAGCGTTTGTGCAACGTATTGAAAACGTTGCGTCGATAATGTTTCGGCACGAGTGGGCGATCCCTGCCTGTAGATATGTCATATAGTAGGGTTTCCTCACCTGTTCCCATCTGTTTAACGTGCAGTTTAAGGGTTGTTGAGGATCACTCGTGCTGGAGATCAGCGTCTCCTTTCTGAAGCTGGGCAAGTTTCAGAGGGTCGATTCCTTGGAAACTGTTCAAGGAAGTTATACGAAACAAGGCGTTTGCCACTACATTGTTTTCTCCAGAAATGTGTTGTATACCTGAAGTAAACTATGAAATGTAGTCCAGTTGTCGAGACTATCGAGGTGAGTACTTGTCTGAGGATGAGCTCAAAGAGAAGGTGAGAGGTTTATGATCAGTAAAAGGGGTGAATTCTCTTCCTTAGATAGGGTGTTGGAAATGTCGTACAGCACAATACATAGCTAAGAGTTCCCCACCGACCGTGCTGTACCTCGATTTATTGTCTAACAACGGTCTTGAGAAAAATCCTAAAGGTTGCCAAGAGTGGTTAACCCATTGTTGTAAGACTCCTCCGATTGCTGAGTCGGATGCATCTACTGCGATACTAATGGGCGCTTGAGTGTCTTGATGTGCCAGCATGGTTGCCTTTGCGGTACCTTCCTTAGCTGTGGAGAATGCTTTTCATGCAGTGTCGTTCAGATTAATAGACTTCGCATTTCCATGAAGTTGGTCGGTTAGCGGCTTCATGAGGGACGTGCATTTTGGTATGAACCGTCTATAGAAACTTACCAGGCCGTTAAACGTGCGCAATTGCCTAATGATGGTCGGTTGGGTAATCCCAAATAGCCGCTACTTTGCTTCTAAGGGGTCGGATGCCTTGGGCATCAATATTGTGTCCTAGGAAATCTAAGTAGTAGGTTCCGATTTGTCATTTCTGAATTTTGACAGTAATGCCATGCCTTTGAAGTTGTTCGAAAACAATGTATAGATGCTGGAGATGTGATTCTCTGTCCGGACATTCTATCAGACAGTCATCAACATACGCATGAACGAAGTTGAGACCTCGGAAAACGTCATCCATGAACCTTTGGAAGGTTTGAGCAGCATTTCTTAGGCCGAAAGGCATTCGTAAAAATTCCTAGAGTCCGAAGGGAGTGATGATAGCGGTATTTGGAATATCGTCATCAGCCATAGGGATTTGGCTTTAAGCTTTAACCAAGTCGATTTTCGAAAAGATAGTTGCACTTTGCAAGGTAACTGTCAAATCGTGAACGTAAGGCAACGGGTAACGATCGGGAATGGTTTTGCTTTCAAACGTTGATAGTCACCAGTTGGACGCCAAGCGTTGCTGTCCTTTTTAGGGACCATGTACAAAGGAGGTGACCATGGGCTATTTGACGGTCGAACGATTGCTAACTCTATCATGAGGTCGAAATCATTTTCGGCCAACCTCAGCTTTTCAAGAGTCAGTCAGCGTGCTTTCGAGAATACAGGTGGTCATGTAGTCGTGCTGTGATGTGTAACATTGCTGTTTACACACGGCAATTTCGGTTGCGGTTGGTATATCCTCGAGTACTTATCGAGTTACAGCTGATATAATGGGTCTATTGTGTGCCTAATTGTGACTGCAGATAAGCTGACACCGGAAAAAGAAGTTATGTAAACGGACAAATTACTGTTTCCGTCTACTAGCCTCCGTTTGCGTGTACCAATGAGTAGATCGTGGTGTTGTAGCAGGTCTATACCAATGATTGGCATAGAAACATCTGCAACCACGAAAATCCAGTGTATGGGTTCGCGTAAACCCACGTTAAGGTAAACGTACCTTTTCCCATATGTGGCGATCGGTTATCCGTTTGCCGCCTGTAAGCTTAAAACAGAATCGTGAAGCCGGTCGTTAGCATTAGCAGGAAGAACGCTTGCTTCTGCACCAGTGTCGACGAGGTAGTGAACTTTCGTGGCCACATCCGTGACGTACAACAGACGGCTATGTTTGCCGGCTACGGTTGCCGTTAACGCGTGCCGGCTGAGTACTTTTCCGAATTATTTTTCATGTCGGTTGATTTGGAGTTCGGATAATTGCAGGGTTTTCTGCAATTTCTGAAATAGTTTCCATACTGGTTATGATACCAGCACCAGTCAGAGTTATCCGTCTCTCGTGGTCTAGAGACAGACCGTATAGATGAAGTGCTTCTTCGCGAGGTATGTGATCGTTTGCGGTCATTACGAAACCGAAGGAAATGTGTCAGTGTATGACATAGATCCAAAGTTTCATTCTATCTCTCTTGAGGTTTTTCTTTGGCTGAAAATACCTCGGCTTTAGAGGCCTTCGTGGTTCTGAGGATGCGGCCAGCAGATGCAATCAGCTCGTCTACGGCATTGTTTTGCAACGAGATGAGTACAGCTTGCACCTGTTGTGGAAGTTCAGACAAAATGTTGTCTGAATAAGTCATCATCGAAAGTTCTTTGGCCGAAAACTTCTCTCATTCTTAGCAACACGTCTGTCGCAGAACCATGTTGCAGGTCGATGTCATTAATGCGTTGATATACCCTTTGTCGATCGGTTAGATCTTCGTGTTCAAGTGTTTCAAAGGGTTCCGGAACATCACGAGTAAACATATTAGGTGGTACGCACCTGTTAAATTCGCGCGGTCGTGCCTTGGCTACTGTGAGGAATTGTGCACGTGTGTCGTTCCCGCCGTACTCGTTGCAGTCGGCTTCTGTGTAGCCGAACCAGGCTTCGACATTGTCCGGCCAAAAAGACATTGGTCTTTAACTTAAATACTTTTAGTGTCTGTTCCGTCATAGTGAAAAATCAAGTATTATAATGGACGAAAAATAAATAAATAAAATCTATCCGAAAACTCAGATGCATGACCGAGCGCCTTCAGTTAATCGAGTCCATTAAAGCTAATGTGGTCAGCATCCAATATCGAACACTTACAGAGCTATTGATTTCGGGGAATTATTTACAGCTGCAGGTTATACCAGAGAAGCACTTTCTTTGTGATGTCCCAATTTTGTTGAAAAAGTGGGCCAGATTGTGCAGATTTAATTAATTAGGTAGTACTTGGTTGAATCACATCTATTAACAACAGCAGGTTGGTGCTACTATGGAGTGCTTAAGACAGAAACCATTGTTACATTCTGAAGTTACAAAGATCATGAACTGGTCTTATTCCTAATTGACAAAGAAAAGTGGAGTGATGAAATAGTACGAAACGTCCTAGTCTTCGGATGACATGTGATTAGTGTATCCTGTGCAGAACTGCAGATAACTTTATAGTGACACAGCTGCATATCTACTTTTATAGTTGTCATCAGCAGAGTGATTATGAAATGAGTACTGCTGTGTACACCGACATCAGAGTTTAACTTATTTATCTAGTCAGATCCTCACTTGTTTTTATAAATGCACCGCGTAAGATAGTAGCGAAAAATCCAAAACTGTACTATGGGGTTTCAGTCGGAAAAATAATGTTGGTCTAAACACCTATTCAAGTATACACAAGAGATTCTTATGAAGAGGGATAACAATAGTCTGGACGGGTGAAAATCATCTGTAAACCAAGAGAACAATTCCACATGAATATGCGGATTTACACCTTTGGAATACAGAGTGGTGATCTGTAGCGGTAAATGCCCAAGATAAATAGCTCTGCAACTGTTCGACATTGGATGGTGACCACATTAGTTGCAATGAACTCGCCTGGCTGAAGGCGCGCGGTCATGCATTCGCACCAGATCACGAGTGGGAACTCCATGCTCAACTTCTCCTGTGATTGACAGCCCGTTCAAATCAGTCACTTCTCGATATATCGATAATCTACCTCATATGTTTTCCAACCTCCTCGCTTCTGCCTTTTGATTTCACTGGGTGGACACGATTCATAATGGGTGTTGCCGGTAAAGTGTTGTCAAACTACAATACCTGTGGTATCTTCATTACAAGTAGTCTGGACGGGTGAAAATCGTCTGTAAACCTGGAGAACAATTCCACATGAATATGCGGATTTACACCTTTGGAATAGAGATATCGGGAAATAGCGACAGTCACTTGCTGTGTGGGCGAGACGGAATAGTGACTGGTTATTTTACAAGATAGATATAGGTAGTTCTGACTGCGTTTTTTATTTCGTCTATGGTTTTTCTGCATCTGGATTTCTCTGGAATTCGAATACACAGGAACCAGCTCTGTGTTTACCTTTATGTGCAGGCTTGACAAGCGGTCTCTCTTTGGTCATCACTTCCTTCTTCGAGGTTTCGTGCTCGAAGCATGTCCCACGAAATACTTGACGTTTTAGTCATCACGTATCATTTACTTATCCTTATCTTCTATGTTATCAACTCTGTTTCCGTTTTTATTCCTAAGCTTATACCTACTCACACTGTATGCATAATCAATTAGTTGGCTTATTTTTTTATTATTTCTTGAGACAGTGGTGTTCTCTGAGCATCCTAATTTTCGCTTTGCAGTTTTTTGCATTGTAACCAACCGACCTCCCGCCTGATTATATGATAGCTGCTAGTATCCAGAAGCCACATTACCCTGAAACAAACTCACTCACTGGAATTAAGAGATTTATAAACCCATAAATAATTACCAACCTGACTAGAGTTAGTTCACTCACGTGGCTAAACTACCACCTATCGGACACTATTTAACTACAGAAACTGCAACAAGCTAGCGCAAAGAAATCAATCGGTTCGTTCTAGGTCGCGGCGAAGATACCGGATTGGCAATAAAACGTAGTAAAAACAATTACACTTAGGTCAATTGGAACACTAGAAACCACAAGAAAAACTATAAACTAGACAAAATAGAACGAAATACGGCATCAGTAATTACCTACAATGTTGATGGAAGTGTCACATCCTTTTATTAGCTTACGAACCTGATTGGTTGCTGCGACGAGTGGCAGGAATATTTTAGGCAGTCGTGTTATGAACAGACAGTTACTAGTTATCTGGGCGAGACGGAAAAGTGACTGGTTATTTTCATATATATATATATATAGTGTGTGTGTATATCAGTTATTTTGTGTCATAAACGTCTACCCGTCTGTTGTACTTGATCGGATGTGGTTTGCTGATTCCTGGCTGATACATGCATATGTTAGAGGGTCACCTGCCGCTGACCTTAATCATGTTGAAGCCATTCTGAATACCGTTATCTCAGTATTTAGCATGGACTGTGGTGCATACGCTGGTATGTCGCTCAATGTTCATCTGAATTGTGTTCAGGAGAAATATGAGCATTATCAACGATTTAAACTAATAAGTAAGTATGATTGTGATTTTACCTGTGTTTGGCACTTTGTGTGCATGTTATTATGTTAGCCACAAGTACTAGTGTGCTGTGGCTATCAAGCCATAATTCAGTGATTGGGTTTCAACGTCATTTGCCGAAACATCTTCCTTTCTCTTAGCTGTAACCGCAGGACTTGATGCCAAAAATACTTGTGGCTCTATATTACTTCATAAGAAGTATCACCAAGTACGTATCTAACATTATTTGTAGTAGTATGAGGCAGGTCGTTCAAAGACATTCACACCAGAGGCATTGAAGTGTTTCACATCAACTATTATGAAGTAAGTTCGCCGTAGGTTCCTACAGACAACTAAGACCTATCGGCAATGTCCCATATAAACGCTCCAAGTTCGGTTACTTGCTTCCAAGGTCCTCAGAATTACCAACATAATACATATATTTGACCAATAGTTTTCTTAGTAACTTCTGGCATCACAATGATAACGGCCTCTGAGACCAATTCTACCGATAAGTAACTAATACAAGTGCAATTTGCTCATTAACTGCTTTCTTGGAATGCAACATATAACTACGCTTAACAAGGTTTCATCTATAGGTTTTCGGAGTACATGATAACTGAGTTTCAGGTCGCAAACACCTCAAAAACTATGGAGAATAATCGGACAGCAAAATTTATTCCTTCGATAGCCAAAACCAGTTAGTCGAATAATCCAGTTTGGTCAAAAAATTGAACCTAACTCAACATAGGAATCCTGTTCCATTTAAAAATTTGTTGGGAGAAACTAATAAACTCCATGAAATTGCGAAGATTCCTGTTCATTAGACTAAACTATGCTACGTGCGATTGATACAATTGGAATAGCGAATTACTAACGAGTTGCTTTGAGAAAACTCATCTGGAACAAGAAAGTATGTAGATAGAGAAGAAACCAGATTGATATGTTGTGCTAAGGTTTCCACATGCTTAACTTAATTAGGTAGTTAAATCTTCTAAATCCTATAAAGTACATTGACTGGCTTACTAGGTCTAAAAAAGTGCGTACGTACTCGTTATTTCAGTCCACATCACACAGGAAACAGAAACTGAATAGCTCACCGCACGTACGCCAACAATGAGACTCAGAACTCCCGGTTAACTGCTACAACTGAGTGACTATCAGTGTAAACATAGATCCTAATATCCATTGTTAAATATTATATGGTCATCATATTGAGTGTCTAGGGATTGACAAAATCGTCAAGTTTTGTCAAAAGGTTGACTTCCCCACATTTTTGTAATGAGCAAGCTCATTACTTTATTTACTTAGATATAAAATGTGACACACGGACCCAAGGTACTATGAAGGTATAATAACGCTATTTTATTATGAAAGACACTATGTACACTGTTTTTGAGTTGATTTATTTTGTATCAGTACCAGATCGCTTTTTCTTGAACAAACTTCATTACTGGGTAGAGTCTCTGAAATCTAATCACTTGTATGGTACATCTGTGAAACCATTACCTGAAAGGCGCGGACCCAAACAATAATACAACCATGGATGTCACTGTAAAACCGATCAGATTCCGCTACTCGATTGAGTAGCCATATTAGCATCGTTGACTGACTAGCAAACTGGTATAAATTGTAGGCAATTATCAGTCGACCAGTACGTTTATGGTTTCTCACCATCGTTAAGCAGCTTGAGGCACCGCGTCTCGACTTCTGATAAAATGAAAAGACATGCAATACACGGGATATTAACATATGTTTACAATTTTGTTCAGTCACAGGTGTAGTTATTTCTAAGGAACAGGACGGGTGAGGTATCACTGGTTTAAAACAACAAGTTTGCGCACTAGTATCATAATTTTTTGTCTTGATCAACACTAAAGCAGTTCACAATGCCAACATATTAATTCAATACTTTTCATTCAGATCTGGGTTAAGATGCTTGTATCATCTGAAACCATGCACAACTTGCTTCCAGACATTAAAGCTCCAAGAGAAGAAAGTGGGAAGTATTACAATCCACAGCGCTTCGCATTAAAGTTACGGAAATTAGCTTTAAATTATTTTATATTTAGACCAAGGTGAGGTTCGTACTGTTTTATTTCTTACAGCTCAAAACATAAGAATTGTTCACAACAAGGCTTCAATAAAGGACCTTTGCAATAACAGTAAACAAAACCAGAAATTAGATACACAGTAAAGAACAATTTTAATATTTACTGATTTCAATAACAAGACTATTTGACACTGTTGGCTAATGCTAAACCGACCAAAAGTTATCTACTCTGAAATACAGAAAACCTATTTGTTTTAGTCCAGCAGCATGTTTTTGCGTATGTTAGCATACACTTCTTTCATTTCCTTCCATTTTAAAGCCATATTGTCCATCATTTCATCCGCACCCGGGGACTTCGGTGTCATAGATTTTCCTTCTGCTAAAAGGATGTTTAATTCTTTCTCCAAGATATCAAATCGTTTAAGCAGATCAGCATTTTCTGGTTTATCTTTAATTTTATTCCACTTTTTCTCTCGCTCCTCCTCATAGCGCTGCTCATCAACGAGAAGGAACCAGTGACCACAAAAGCAACGTGCAGGAAGATTACGATACAAAACCAAAGATTTTAGATGATGGTCGTGAGGACTACCTGTAAACAGGTTATAAGAAACAAATAACTGGTAAAATATCACTGGAGCACGTTATCACAATAACCACTCTTGCTCTTCAGAAAAGTTATATGCGGTACAGACGCAATCAGAAAAGATAGAAGTGTCAAGACCAGTGTAGTAATGGGAACAAAAGAATAGTCATTTGTCACCTCACAATCACATTGCGTTTTTATGATGCATCATAATTATGTATTGCGGTAGAGATTACTAAAGTTATGTCTAAGTAATTATGATGGAAACATTGCATAGCACCTTTAAAGATAGCAAATTATATATAATGGAAGTCATAAACGATGTACTTCTAGGAAGGATATTTAAAAGTGACTGATATGTTAGATATTCCGGAAAACAATCACAGGTTGGGGTGCACGGGCTAATGTGAAGATGCTACACTCTCCCTAGGGCTGTAGTGCCATGTTAGTCAGGTTTAAACATGAGTGATGAATTACCTTTTTATACATCCAGGATATATTAGTGTTCACTAAACACGAGTAACAGTGTAATCTATATTACGACAGAAATTAGATGTATGTACAAACCTGTTAAAGTCTAAAACCAATGCAACTTGGCTACCAAATGTATTGTATTCTACTAATGAACGCCCGAAAAGTAGTCCTGTGCAACACTGAACATTAAAAGGAAAGCAGATGATAACAAGTCGTAAAATAAAATCTGTGTAACGATAAGCTAGTCAACTAGACTTGTTTCTTCGTGATATGTGGTAATTAAAGGTCAGCAGAACTATAATGTATTGAGAGGCTTTTGCGAGCAATAAGTCATAAACGCCAATCTAGTCTACCGACAACAGCTTCACACTAGCCACTGATAGCATTAATAGACTTCACTCGTTATGTGCACGAGCACTTGATACTAGAATTCATAAAGATGAGAAATATGCAGTTAAGACACGGGCTACTCGTGTCCCGTAAGGGGTCGTCCTCAGCAGTAAAAATATATCTAAGTCCGTTATTTTAATTTAGAAACGAAGTGTACCCAGGAGACGAACAACTTCACAATAACCATGTTAAATCAGCCTAGACTTGACCAGGCCTATTCTTTTTCCAAGGCTTGGTAAATGCTGCTGTTCGCGATCGTGTACAGACTGACTACATAATAGCGCATCCTTCGACAGAGCAGCTCATTTAAAAAAGGATGCGGAACTCCCCAAAGCTTATGGTTGTCCAATACTTGAGTAGGATTTGAGAAAAGTAAACCGCATTTACAGACTCCGTTAGGTGGCGAGACTCCGGCAAAGCCACTTTGGCCTCACATTGACATCACAATAGCATGCTGACTTGAGATGATTACCGTACCACAAAGCAACCTTAGTGGCATTACCTGAGAAGCAAGATAGCACAGTAAGATATGAAATGTTAAATATGATTAACTATGCATGAAAACGCTACAACTAGAGAAAACCAAATGAATTGATTATAGCCGACTTTACGGAATTGACTTGTGAGCTGGTAAAAGAGTCAACTTACAGTGACATTGTTGAACAGCTCTGACATTAGAACTAGCAACGAGATTAGGATTTTCTTTAGTACTAGACTTGATTTCTCCACGACTGGTGTCCGGCTAAAGTAGTCGATCGATTTAATTAACGTCACATACTTCTACTTCTGAAATCTCCGCGATAAGATCTTCTTGCAACCACGACAGCTTACTTTCCACAGGCACATTCAAGTCTCCAGAAACTACTTCAAGCTTAGTGAAGTTTTTAACTAACCTGTATCGAAGAGGTTACGGTTGTCGGTAATAAACTTAAGCATTCTGTCTTTTATTCCACCGGCAACAGCGGGACTCACTGAAGACGAAAATCGAGGTAGTAACCTCAAAATTGATGACGCTAGCCTGAAACTTGGACGGAGAGCCATTAAAATGCAAACCACTGGCGCCTGCACGGTAAACAAAGTCAGATCCCTTCAAAGTCACCCGCCGTTCCGTTTCAACGACCTTGAAATGATTAAAATGGTTGTTCAAATGGTTCAAATCATTGAGGACGGAATAGAAGCTTCCGCTTAACAGGCTTCCGAGTCTAGTAGCAGTAGATCACCAATACTTCCAGGTAAGAACCTAGGTATATTAACGATAATAGAGAAAAAAGAATTTGGTAAATCAAAATAATATGTTATCCTTAGTCCTTAAGAATAAGTCAAGCTTTCTCTTGAAGGATACCTAAGAAATCTCTTAGACTAGCTAATCCTGGAGCGAATTCCAGCATTTGACAACTCTTACGGGGTAGGAGTTGTGTCTACAGTCTGTTCTGCTATGTCGGGTCTCCAGTTTCTGAGTGTTACCTCTTAGGTTAGTGTTGTGACTAAGTTTAGGATGTTTAAGGGGATGACCAGCAGTGTTAAGGATACTGTAAGCCAATAGAAGGTCACCTCTAAGACTCCTGTATTCTGATGGGAAAAGGTTCAGTGACTGGAGACGCTCTTCGCAAGGCTTGAATTTGAGTCCCCAAACTGATTTCGTGGCTCGCCGTTGGATACGTTCCAGAGTGTCCTCATCCTTTTGGAGTGAGAGAGGAAATACTATGTTTCCGTACTCTTAAATGGGGACGAATAAAACTGTTGAAGGTTATGTGGACATTTCTTGCGTCGAACTGGCCAAAAATGCGCTTTAATGTTACCAGTGCAAGGTTTTCTCGAAAGGCATTTTTCTCACAGCGTAAGACCTCAAGTCGTAGGGTACCAGCACTCCCAAATCTTTCTGAACTTGAGATAATTCTAGAGGGGAGTTTGCTAAGTTGTAACTGCAGTCTGCAACATGTCTCAGATGGGCTACTTTGAAGTGTTAAAAGCAAGTCCATTGTCGTCGAGTCAGATCCTCCTGAAGTGCCAGTATATCCTGTTCGTTGCGTATCTCTCTCCAAAGTTTCACATCATCAGCAAAAGGTGATAAGTCAGATGATACCCGTTATGGGAGATCGTTTGTATAAATGGAGAAGAGTTCCTAGTAATGGACCCTGGGGACCGCACTAGGACATTCCATAGCCCGAGAGAAAGTGAAGTTAAACCTGACCCTAAAATGTCTATTTTAATATGAAGTGAGCCAGTCAATCAGAGGTGGTTTGAAACCTAATAGCCTGAGCTTATTGATAAGACATATATGATTGGCCCTATCAAAAGCTATTGAGAAATCAAGGTAAATGATGTCAACCTTCCCCTTGCAATCAAGGATGGTTGTCCATCTGTCCACTGAGGTCATCAGGTTGGTTACACACGAGTGATCTTTTCTGAAACCGTCCTTTTGGGGTGGAAAGAAGTTTATGGATAATAAATGGTCGTTTATACCGTCACATATCAGGGACTCCATAATTTTTGAAGGTATGGAGAAAAGTGCTACTAGCCGGTAGCTTGAAGTTTCGATGCGTCGATGTGTTTCGGTTTAGCGAATGTGAGAATATCACGCTAAGCGGTGTTGCTAGGATTGAAGCTACTTCTCTCAGTATAGCAGAATGGACCATATCCAGACCAGGAGAAGTGTCTTGCCCTAGGTGGTTCCGTTTCCAGTACACCGTGTCAGAACACAGATCCACTTATGAAGGTCCTGTGGAGTTGCAGGTGAAGCTCTCATCAGTATAATTTGTATGGGTCAGTTGGTATGGTCGAGACTACTGTTCTGCCAGAAGGTTAGCGACGTCACTGTCGTTGTTCGTTGGGCCTTTAGGACATAGCTGTTGGAAAACTCCAGTTTTTGCGTATCGAAAGGAGGCTGGATAGTGAAATAAGCTTTTTTGATTGGAGGAAAATTTATCGATAAGCTTTATCTGGTACTGAAGCCCGTCTTCTCTGTATGCGCCGTTGTTTCCACTGCGTTCGTATCCTTACAAGCAGTGCCTTTTGCGGCTTGACAAGCGAAGAGTGCGCTTGCTTGTAGATTTTGGGGACTGTTAGCGGAACAGACTGCTTTGTAGCATCCACGTCCAGTTGAGGGTTGGCTTCCTGGTACACCCTCTGTAGATTGTTCTGTAAAATTGACACATTCAACCGTTTGAAATTCCAGTGCCTGCTGTCGGTAGGATGTTTTGGCTCAGTTTTGCTGGTAAAACTGAAGGTTATGACGGGTTGATCGCTGTTCCTCAAGGAAGCCAGGATTGAGAAGTTGTTATATCCTAGCAAAGACAAGTTTGGGTAACGTCCGGGACCTATTAATGGACGATTATTCTATGTATATTCTTATTGTTTAACTATTGAATGATTATATTGTGTATATCCACATTCATCTTATTATAAGCTTCATTTTGACCTATGAATTATTACTGTGCGATTTACTGTCCCTAGATTACATTCAGTTTATTGATTATTGTATCCCACGTTCACAGCCACATTTGGCCTGACCCTGTACAGATATTATTTTCTATTTTATGGTGTGATGTGGTCTGTCTGTCTGGTATATAAACAAAGTATGCTTGAAATAAACGATCCGCATAGATTCGCATAACAGAAGCTGTCATTGGTGTTCTGGACTTAAGTGGAAGGGCTAGGCGGACAAAGGACCAATAAGGACGCTAAATTACTCATACTGATCGAACGTCATTGATTGTCACAGTGTTAAGGTCGGAAAAGTCGTATTTCTATTGGTGGATAATTCACGTGATAGAAGCCGGACATAAAAATCAATAACGAATTAGCATACGTCCTTTATGTTTTATAAAGTCATAACATTTGTCACTTCGGAATTCTTCGTTCATAAATACTCAGTCTAAATGTGACGGTGTCTGACTGTTTCCCCAGCGAGTTGCAGACTTCATATTTTCGAATAATCCCATATCTTCAATGAAGTTGAAGAACCGAGCTTCAGTAGAATTTTCACCTCCAATGTACGTATGTTCCGCAAAATTGACTCTATAAAGATTGGAGTCCCCTGGAATCAGGATATGCGTGAATTCGAGACCAGTAGAGGGGGTTAATCCTTCCAGCATACGATTATCGTACTAGATATCAGCAGTGCACTTCCTGTAGATGACTCCAGCTATACACATCAAGGTGGTAGACAATCTTACTGAGCATCATACGGACTCCTCAAGATTGACAAACTATGTGGTTGTGCACTGGATGTACCTGCAGACAAGATCGCAAGTATAAGGTTATTCCGTCCCCCATTCCTGTTTTTCTGTCATTGCGAAACAAAGACATCCCAGGTATTGCCAGCTCCTGGTCTGTAAACTGAGAAAATATCCAAGTTTCAGATATTCCTATCAGATGAGCATCATTAGCATTGCTGAGTTCACGCAGCTCATCCATTTTACTCAGTAAACTTATGGCGTTCATATATAAGCAGTTTACGCTTTTGATTTGAAACGCATGGGCTTCCCCGTACTGTTTATCTGTGTGGGCCTTGAGTGAATGAACAGTTAACCTACCTACACAAGATTTCCCAGGTTGGTAGCTACTGTTCTTTCCATGTTTTTTTATGATCTTGGCAGTCCACAAGTGCAGTAATCAATTCCAACTTGCCTTTGTGCTTGATCTTGGCATCGTGTTGCCTATCTTGATGCATACGCATTCCAGTCGGCAACCAGCTTCTGTTAGCACAAAATGCTTAGAGAGGTGTAGCCGCCATACGGGAGAATGGGATGGTTATCTTCATCAGTCGGGGTCTAGAATTTCCATCCTTCTTGGTTAGTCTCAGAATTTAATGAGTCAATATATTTTTGAGCTTTAAGGAATGCTTCATGAATATTCATTCTCAAATATCAGAGTTTGTGTGGTCAGAGTCCGTGTTTGCTGGTACACCTTGCACAATTATATTTCTTCCACGTAAAAACCCTCGAGATTCCTTAGGAATGTTCTGGGTGAGATCGCGCTCAGATTACGGTATATCAGGTAGTATATTTGCGTTCCCATCTGATTTCGGTAAATGACTAGTCGGTAGGATATCCTCTTCGTCGGTAGCGTTAGTGCGTGCTACATCTTGGGTGATTTTGATTCTTAGAGTCCTTTCCCCGAGTGAGCTGTATGACCGTCAAAGACTCTATTTTGGAAAATTCGAGCTTCTTGTTCAACTCTTCGCAGAACATCCTGTCATTTTATCTTGCAGGCTGAAGGTCATGGCTGTTTTCAAAGTTCATGACTATGAGAGGATCATAGCGAACCGTGATTGCTTTCCCAGGTTTTTAGTTACGTTCAAGTTGAGGACCTTGTTGTTTGATGGTTGATGTGAATTTCAGATTCCCGTGTTCTTTGCTGACTTGTTGGGAAGTCTTGGGGGTAGACTGTAAGGCCAAATCATCAGTTGATTTCACTGCGATACCTGAGATGTTCAGCTTCTTATACAGTGACACTGGGTCCTTTTTAACTTTGGTAACGGGGGTCCAATCGCTCATAGGGTCTTCGAGGACCACCTTTGTATTTAGGGATCCTGCTCTGGGAAACTCAAGTTTGCTGAGGAAGTCTTTCTTTTCTTAATTGCGAGTGTTTGTTTGTTTACTCGTTTTAGGACTGCCTTTCTTCGGGTTTGCTGACAACTTTTTCTTCAGACCTGTCAAGAAAATGAGGATGTTGCACAGAACAACCTCAGCATTCATGTTGCACGTGTCACATACCCACCTACGATCCGACTTACCAAGTCTGATGTAGGCAGCAACTGCAAGATCTGTTCATGCTTCGTGGAGCAAACCTTTGAAATTGTCACATTGCATGCCGGAGGTAACAGCGAAATGGCACCCGGGTCCCTTGCATGAATTCTTCATAGTAAGCTGGAGCAGAACCGCAATTAACTATCAACTTCGGTAAAACTCAGAAAGAAAAGTAATCTACCGAACATATAGCTTAGGGCAAATTCTTTCGATCAAAAATGATACTTTTGCTGCGTAAGGACACAGCAAACGTTTGAGAAATGCAAACCACGTTAGGACCAAACCCCCTGTTCGTAAAGCGCGCGTGCAATACATGTTGCTACCAAGCGTGCATGTCCGAGGAAATGAGTATATTTTCAGTGCACATTGGACTGGAGTGTTTACCAGTTGATGCTTGAGAGGTTGAATTCACCGCAAATGATTTTGTGGGAAAAATCTGAGAAAACAGACCTTGACCATAACTCATTCATGATGGTGTCAGTTGAACTGGGAGTGTTTGGAGTCGGAAATATACGTCCAGTTAGCACTAAACAAACGTAAAAATGTACAGTAAACCGTACTTAGTCAGGTACTTTGCTTAGAGCAGAACTTCCATAAGTTTCCGCTCTCATGTTTAGATCCATGTAAGCGACAAACACCACCCTTTTTAATGGCCCGACCACAGCGGAAGAGTTTGTAAGTGTCCGTTGGAATGTACGAGTCTGAAATATCAGGGGACAAGCCACTGTCCGTCATCAAAACAGGTAAAGGATTGATGAAAAGTATTTTGGTACATTGGTTAGTCATTTTATGTAGTCCAAGTAGGGCATTAGTACAAGGTATAATGAGTATTTATATAATAGAAGGGCTTGATGCAAACCTAATAGGTCGTTTGTTCTGTCGTGTATAGACGAATGAGACATAGAAGTATTGGCTTTGCTTTCGTGTTCATTTAATTTGTAATCAATACGGGTTAAGAGAGAGAGGTAGTCAGATGATGGACTGGTAAAAAAAGAAATATGTACTATAGTAACAGCTGAAGTAAATTTCATTGAGGCGATAGGTTTTTTATCTGGGAAAATGTCAGTGGGGCCAGTCAGTGAGCTCTTAGAGATGTGGACAGTTGTTAGTGAAGAGAAGTTTACCACTCCTTGCTAGGTCAAGGTATGTGGACGATAGCTTTAAAAGAGTTGGGATGTTTCTCTTAACTTTTGGGTCCCTCAAAGCAGTACTGTCGAGAGAAAGAGATGGAAAAGAATGAAGTGTTTTTTGTATCAAATTGGTGGGAATCCAGGAGTTGCATCACATAGTAACGACCAAGAATGTAGTCGCCAAATATAACAACCATGGAAGTCAAAGGGTTGAGGAAAAATAAAATGTGACAGTGACCAACAACCATAAAGATACCGAAGAGTCGATCGCAATTCAGAAATTGAAATCAATACAGTAATCATCGCCTACAGACCAAAAGAACAACAATGTGTAAATTTCGGATGGAAATAGGAGGAAAAATATATATGGAGATATGAGAATGGTTATAGGAAAAAATAATAAACAGAGGGGTCTCCTCACATATCCACTGCAGAACATACGAAACGGATTCCCCGTAAATCGCCATTTATAACGTTGTTTGGTTGAAAACCACCGGTTACATGTATAAAGCCTAATGGCAATAATGCCTTGAGACTAGTTCTCACTCACTGACCACGATGTATCGTTAACCTAAGTATTGCACTTGGCATCAACTTATGTTAAGTGTAGTACTCCAAAGAGCAATGTGAAACTGGTATAATTATTTCTTTTTGTAAATGACCCTTATGGATTTCTGTCACCATGTCTTATTATACTTACATTATATGTAGGTGGAGGTGACGATGGAAAACGAAGGGAATAATTCAAAGCTTCAGAAGGATCCCCATAAATCAGGCGAATGGTGTAGCTCCTGGGAATTGCCAAATGGAGGATCTTGGGTCAAAGATACAAATGAACACACTGTAAATGATTTTGGTTACCAGTTGTTCAGACAGTGACCTATAGGCTGTCACCAAACATCATAAATCACTGCTTGTCATACAGTAGGTTTCAAACTTTCCGAACTCTTTGGTTGATACATGGACCTTCAGACCATGTGGTTGCTAGAACATTTCTGAGTTTATCTGTGGTGTTTTCCCGAAGAAACGAGAGTATTGCATGCAAACTTTCAATTCCTGAACATGTTCAAAGAACCCCAAATAAACTGAATTCAAGACCCTCAAAGCTTCGACATGATGAAGGACTGGTTAAATAGCTTATGGCGCTTGACATACTGAGGACTAGATAGAATGCAATCACGGTCATCAGACGAATTGGCGATAGTTCTGAAGTTGAAATGAGCTCACTGTCTTTGGGAATGTACAATTTTCGGAGAAGAGTTAAAAAATTTCACCAGCGTATAGAACGTTATTGAGTGGATGACTAATGAGTTTTAAATTATATCATGGAACTCTTTGATCCTACACGCGTTTGTAGCCCCGCCCACGTAGGTATTCGAAAGGGAGTCGGATCGATCGAAAGCCCCTCATTTCTGACATCAACATAAGTCCTCAAAAATTCGGTCTTTTCAAATCGAAACCTATTGAAGGAGACATTAGTTATTAAGTTGAACACTCTCGGACAGAGAATAGATATTCTGACAAAGAGATTACGGTTTATGGACGACCAACTGGATTCGATATAAGTCGCTTTGGGTTCATGCATGGACTTGATCACTTCATACTGTTACATGTCATTCCACGATTACAACTGATGTTGATTTGTGATGACAAACTGTATCACATATTGGTGAAAATTTACAGTTCCAGTGTGAATAGATTTTCGTTTAAAACCGTGTTTAAGGTTGAGTTTGGTATTTTGAATGTTTTGAGCGACGAAATTATCACAGTTTATATCAGTAATTTCGTCTTTTGTATCGAAAAACTACAACCTTCGTAACGCTCACGCTTTTTTGAAAGTTTCAATACATTTTAACATCGGCGTCTTGACCGGTTAGTTTATGTCTAGATAATTCCAAGGTAGTTCTCAAAATCACTCTGAGCTGTCAGTATAGTACAGATTTATTGGTGAGACTGTAGTGGCATTGGAATTGAACCACATGACCTTTGAAACTGGGTAAATAATTACTGACATGATTTATATTCAACAATTGATAGGAAGAGGTTAAAAATGGAGAACGTGGGAATACCAATTCATCGGATGGTATGGTTCAACCTTGCAAGCTTGGTCATTCTTGTGTGTTGTCTTATCTCCTTTATTCATATTAAACATATTGTTCTATCTCCAGCACGAATGTGTTCTCCATCATATATTGCTGATGATTATGTAGGACGAGTCAGTATAGACAACGATGTGACTTCCACGTAAGATCGCATAGATTAGGTAGTCACACCATGACAAATCTATAATTTCGGGATTAGGTCTATTACTAGAGCAATACTATAAATGAAGTAGTCTATAGCCCAAGAAGACTGCATTTTACAGATGAAGTTTAGTAGATAATGAGTGACCTTAACAAACAAAGTAGTTACCAGGGTTAAAAGTTACAAATTAGTCTGAAGAATTAGCTAGAAAACCAGGTGATAAGTTGGATTTAAAGCTTTCATTACAAGCTAACACCAACTCCCATGCCAGAATTCTGTGTAGATATGGGGATATATATTTGTAAGTGGTACTAAAAACTAGGAAGCTTTGTAATTCTTAAACTTTGAAGCCGACTTAGTAAACTTTATTTGGCACACTCATTTAAATGAACCCGACCAAGGCTCCTTATCAGATAGCACTTGAGTGTGCTACGCTGCGCACATCCCCTTAGATTTCGCACACTAGGTTACGTCAACTTTTGGCCGAAGTATATACTCATATTCCGTATCCTCGACTTCTTGTTTGATTGACTGAGAAGCTCACCCCTAAATTAATGGGGACCTTACGTGGAAGTCACATCGTCTATACAGGCTCATACAGTCGTGAAAGTAAGTGGTTGCGGCTAAGGATATATGAAAGATACATTTGGGCAGGGACGAGGATAATATATTCAGTATAGGAAGCAATAGGTCACACAAAGTGACCACACCTACAATGTAGATCAATGCCATTCCGATCAAGTGTTCCCGCGTTCACCGTTTCTGACCTCCTGTAAGTGCTTAACATTGAGTGTAAATCCTTCGAATAACCATAGTTTGCTTTAAGAATCGCGTATTTGAAAACTAATATCACTACAAGCTTTGCCTACTATACATAAGGAGTCTCAGGAGTAAAACTAAGTTCTGGATTGATGAAACAGAAACTGAAGCACCCAAATGAAGACACCCTTCCTGACCTCAACATTGTTCACTCTGCCATACTGAGAAAAGCGCCTAAAGTATTGGCAACACTGCCTAATGTGATGTACTCATGTTTGCCAGACCAAGGCAGGGTACCAGGCAATTAAAATTTGGCAGATATCACATTAATATTTGGTGAAGGCCGACAGAACAAACCTGCAAGATTCCACCATGTAGAACTTCTCTCAGCACCTTCAAAAGTTACGGAGTCCTTGATATACTACGGTTTTCACGAAAACCTGTTATCTGTATACTTTTTTTCGCTTCAACAGCACAGTTTCTGGAAGGGCGAATCCTGTATAACCGATCTGGAGACTGCAGTCGACAGATGAACAACAACCCCTGATCGCAAGGAGAAGGCTGTTATGATGTACCTTGGCTTCTCAAGAGCTTTTGATGGGGTCACTTTTATATGTCTCATCACTGAGCTCACACAGCTAAGCATCAAGTCATTGCTAATAAAATGTTTTGCTCCACGTCTAAGCAATCGACTTTCTAAGGTTAGGATCAACTTTACTTTTTTAAGGCAACATAATGTTCTTTTGAGGTGACTCAGAGTTCATTACTCGGACCCCTTCTCTTTTTACTCCATATAAATGACCTTCCGCAACAAGTATCGCCTGAGCCAGAAATTTTTACAGACTATGTTAAACTTTGGAGGAAACTTAACAACCAACACGATAAGCTGGCATATAAGGATGATATGACGGCTCCAAAGTTGAGCAGACAGCAACGGACTCATTTTCAGAGCTTCATATCGTAAAGTAGTCAAATAGTAATAATTTATTCTCAAATAACAGTTTTTTACATGTGGCATGCCAGTTTACAGGCAAGATCAAATTGTTACAGATGTTACAATTTTCACTGTAGTAAATTACTCAGCTGGGTTGATATTTTACAAGATATGAATGTGGTTGGTTTTTAGCAAGGGACGTATTATCAATATCATAATTGGCGCACTCTATGAAGGTTGCGTTGCGACATGCAGCTGACGGTCGGGAATAGATCCATGCGAAGTCGGGGGCTTCTAGAAACCGCCACCTTATATCCCCCCTGGAATATCCGAGGCTTTATTAATGGTGTAGGACGAAGTCACCCGTTCCATATCTGTTTTGGTGGCATATCTCAAGAGGGCTGGAAAAGGGTATAAAATAAATAAAGGACGAGAAGCAGAGCAATGTTCATGGAAGAATAGTTAAGGTATAACTAGTTAGTCTGTTTCTCTGTTATTAAGGCACTTATTAAGCAAGAGTATTCTAATATGTTGAAGTAAATAAGTATAAATAAGGTATAAGTGGATAAGGAACTGTATAAATAAAGGTGGCTCAGAAAGTAGCTGGAAGTATGGGATCATCTGTAGTTATAAGATATAGTGCTGAAATCCGTATTCTGATACACAAATGGCTGTCTCCCTTCTTTGTCAAAGCCATTTGAGCCCTTTATGTAGAATTTATAGGGTGTTGAGCAGGCTTCGTTTTAAGCGAATTGTCTAGTTTGCTTGTAATGAGATCACTCGGTAGAAAGTGAAACCAATTCAGCGTTTTAAAAGCGACTTAAAAAGTTATTTTGCATAAATACGTCAGCATAATACCGTTGGTTCGTAGCGTTCCGCTAGACCGTAAAAGGGTGTAACTAAACAAACTGTTCTGCCCTACAGAAACAGGTGGACTGAAGTTATCTCCCCACTATCATGTTTTCTGGTCAGTAACTCCACCCTCCCTCTTTTTGTGATGTTAGGCTCTTTAACGTCTGCGGTAAGTATGAATATTGCTTTAATCAAAGCCCATTGTTGGAATACACTGTCTCTACTAGTTCCATGTCGCAAGCAAATCAGATGGCTAAGGCATTTGTATTATGGGTTAGACATCCATTTATTATATCATACTGCTATGAAGATAACTAATGGTATAAGCCATAAGAGACTGGTCAGATTATATGTGGTTAAGAGATGGTAAGGACTGATAGCAAATCAAAGGATGTGAAAAAGTAGAAGATTGTAAAATTTTCGCGCTAAGAAAAGCAAAACATTGAGCAGCTCGCAAGAATTTAGGACATTTTCAGCTTCTTATGATCGGCCATATTTGATCAGTATCCATGAGATTATCTGTCTGCTTGTAATATAAAAAATGACATGACGCCTGGAAAGAATAATGCAGTCCTATCCTTTAGAGAGATTCGGAATCTGAAAGTGAGGGTTAGTAGCGGAAGGCCATGATTGATAATCAATGGACAGTGGGAGAGGATAAAGCATGTGTTCTGTAATTTGGTTGTATTCATACTAATAACAATGTGGTTCGTTATATTCTTGTTCCGTCTAGATATTAGGCCGTCCATAATAAGGTTAGTAATTGGTGGGCGGGAGTTCAAGGAATAATAGATGGAGCTCTTTATAGTCTAGTAACAGGGTGTTTAGCCTTCTGAATTTGGTAAAAGTGTGACAATTACGGATAGGTATTGGCAACCCGTTCCACAATAAACTATACTGCACTGTGAAAAACCTACAACACATTTGTTTTTGGTGTTTTACGGTAAATAATGTATATGCTTTGTTTCTTAGTCTATAGGCCTGGTCATGGATCATAGTTGGGTAGGAGGTTAGGAATGGGAGTTCATTTATTACTTTATAGAGAAATATCAGATTGTTCCTTGGACTACAGTGTCATAAAGGTTCTACAGAGTGGTGCTTACATCTACTTGTGTAATCCAGAGTAGAATCACTTCCTAGCATTTGGCGTAACCACTTTCGAGATTCAATGTCATACCTTATAAAGAACGCCTTTAATTACTTGATTTTTATCCAGTAAGGTATGGGCGTTTCAAAAAGATATAGAACATTGAAAAGTCTGTGTGGGAGTCGTGCCTTAGGTTAGGCACCAAGGGCAATGTCGAAAAGTCATACCGCGGGTTCTCGCTCCCGTGTTACATGTTGCCGATGATTTCGGATGTCGTTATTTGTCAGCTACTAAGAGCATTTTTCCCTTCACGCTTAAATTTTCGTAGTCTTTGTGCTTGTTACATAGCGTTTATTCCAATCTATTAGTAGCTTGATGTATTGGTTGCTCACAAGCTGGGTAAATGGTTAGTAAGCCTAGATTGGTTATTTGTAACAGTCCAAACTCAGGCAAATAAAGTTCACAATCCACCAAGTCAAAAATAGACTGAAGTCAGAGTTTCAAGTAAAAATGAGCTCTAAAAACATTTACATATGACTCATCTCCCTACTTATGGTAGTGATGAACATGTGTGTTGATAGTTGTTTATAAAATTTATAGTTGAAAGCGTGAGTCCGACTCCAATCAATCCACGAAGTTAAGCAACCGCTCACCAATTGTCTTCAGTGAGTTGATATCTCACAACATACGTTGTTTGAACTCCACTGGTTACTGCTTCCCACTAGAACTCCTGGATTTACCTCTCGAGGTCAGTCACTTAACATAAATACCATCGGATGCCGACTCAGTGGTCTATCGAATAAGTGCTCTGACGTGAGACTGGTAGGTCCTGGGTCGTGGATGCGCACTGCTGAGGAGTCTCACAATAGGAGGAAACGGCCATCCAGTGCTTCCAGGTTTTCCCTGGTGGTCTAGCTTCAGTTGACTCACGCTCTCAACCATGAAAATACTAAATCTTCACAAAACCCCTTCTGATAAATATAAAATTTATGTTGAATCAATTGAGCGTTGAACTGATGATGAATATTATATAACCTACTATTATACAGCCATAAACAGTTCTATCCATCATAAGTATCATCGTTTTCATCTGAACTGACATATTATTATGTAAGGTATCTGGGAAAGAAAAATTATGTGAGCAATAACTGACGTTGATAGCATTTTCTACTCACATTCTATGGGTATACGGGGATTTTGTATAACATTACTGTAAGCGCCACATAAATTAGTCAAATATTCTTCATGAGTAGAACGATGCGTGTTTCTTTTGAGCATGATAACTAAAACACGTCCTAGTTAATACTAGTTTATGATGTGTCTGTTATAGAATTAACAAGCGAAGTTCTGTTAACAGAATCCAAAATCACTAACCAAATCATAAACAAAGTCCTAATGCATGTTGACGAGTAATATCTACATAGTGCTTACCAGTTATATCATTATTGTATGTAAACAGTGAATTGCTAATAATATTATGAACGTTGCAATTGGATTTTTCTCAGATTTCATATCACTAATTAAAGTTTTTGAATCAGTTTATTTAGTGCCGTGCAGTTTGTTTGTTAAGACTTAGTAACTAGATGAAATTGTAGGGGGGTTAGAAAGTGAAGAGTACTGTTTACAGCAAGTAAGACAAATAAAGGTACATCCCGTCAGTTGCTTTATCATTCGCTCATTAAATTTGATAGTGATATCGAAGTTTAATCGTCTTTTTTCACGATTGACTTGTTCTTCAGGATTGAATGAAGGTGAGAAGATCCTCATACATTTTCTGATATGCAATCTATGGCTTCTGTCAACTAATTGAAAGACACAAACCTTTATAATAATCAAGTGTATGCCGGCGAACAACTTGGCGAATTTCTAACCATAGATTATGTAGGGAAACAATTTACAAATTGAAGATAACTGTGTTTTATATTGACCACCGCAACGTTTATTCATCTGATGAACTATCTAAATATAAATGTAACAAGTGTACAGTATTTTTGTATTATAAACCATGTTAGTATGTATAATTATAGTCTACTACGGTACTAATAGTACTTTGATAATAGACCTAATCCGAAAACGGTAAATTTGTCATCTTATTGCCCAATCTTTAGGATCTTATGAGGAAGTCGTATCACTATCTACACTGACGCATCGTATCGTAGCAATTAACAATGATACTTGGTACTTATGAAGCACAAATTTGTTCTGGGAACAGAATAATATAATTAATGTGAATAACATTAACTTAACACCCGTAACAAAACGGGTGCATATAAAGCAAACACTTAGTTGTTTTTAATTTTCACTAAGAGTTACCCCAAATGATTATCGGCATATCTCCCCATGAAACCACGAAGAAGACGAAAATAAAGGTTGAGCAAAAGTTTATTGATGCATCATTACTACTGATACAGAAAAAGCAACACTTGATGCCGAAAAATCAGTTTACAACTTGGATGTATAGTTAAGTTAAAAATGCGGAGAACTTCTTATAGAGAACAGTTCCTGTTACGTCTCCACACTTCGTTCTATTCCGATCCGTATGTTTTTGTCGCAAGAAATACTACACAAAGATAAGCGTTACAGAAATTACAGTCTCACCTACTTATTGATGATTCATAAGTAAAAATTGGCTTCGTTGAATCTGTGCATACTGTTTGCTTAGTCTGGGTAGTGAAACTGTTGTTATTATGGACTGTGTGGGTGTAATCTACACAGTTTGTATTTCGCAATTGATGGAACTTACACATAATAGTTCGTCTTCTTATGTATGGCAGTAGCATATGACGTCAAGGACACCGGCATGTTACAATTTATCTACGATCCAAGTTGCATCTGCTCACAATTCCATTTGCTTCAAGAAAAACAGAACGGGACGTCTACGACCAAAATTATTCCCGAAACTTACCCAAACCGGACAAAATTTTCCCCAACGCGCGTGTTTCAAAAAGGGTAGTGATTTCGTAGTTGATGTGATTATCGTTGCTTTTGTGTACTTGTTGCATCAAATAGCATTCTTGGTCTACTTTAACTTGAAGTATTTCGGTTAAGGTTTGAAATTTCGCCAAACTTTGTCCTGTGGTACCTTCTTTCTCATTGGCTCTGGCACTTGTGTTCTTATTATGATCATATTGTGTTTTAAACCCCTAAGTGATTACAATGGTTGGCAGTGCTTATAAATGTGGACAGCCGAACTGTTTATTCCCTGTGGATGAAGGAACGCAGTGTAATGAGTGTAAAAAGTGGTTCCATGGGATGTGTACCCGTTTAAGTCCCGTCGCATACAAAAGATGCCTGAAGCCTAACTCGTATTGGCTTTGCATGTCTTGCTGTGCAAATAGGACGTTACTAATCCAGGAGGCTATGAGCCTATCATCTTTAGCCCGTAAAAAAGAAAGATGGTGGTTGTGCAGGTAACACGAGTACTGACAGTGGAGAATGTATCAGTGTCGTACAAGCTGTTACAGAACGCGTTTAACACCCTACTGTGATTGAGGGAAAAGTGAAATTTCCGTTAAAACTAACGAGGATTGCAGAGCCACTTGGGTAGTCGTGCATCTTCAGTAGAGATTGAAAACCCTGATAAAACCGTCACTGTTTTAAATAGTCCCGGTGTGACTGTCCTGGGTGATGAAAAATGGACGGAAGTACGGAGAAAAAGAAGTGAAAGAAGCTAAAAGTTATGCGCTTTTGGTTGGCAAGTCATTGGTGAACTCGCATTCTGAGTCACAAAATACACTATCAAACTCTGATAGTAAGGCAGAATGGAATCCCGGCGTGAGTGGGAAGAATTTAATCTCATCGAATATTATTGCGAGTAATTTGCTAGAGTCAAGCGATCCCGATCCCCAAATTAGACACGCTTATGATTTGGAGAAGCTCGGTGGGTATATCCGTAGCAACTTACCAGATAACTCTAGAGAAATTCAGGTCAAAAATTGGTTAGGATAGGTAAGAGGGCCGACGATAGTTTTCAACCCCAAACACACAGACTCCTCAAGGTAATCCTAGGGTCGGAGAGAAAACGTGATTTTCTGTTAATTAGCGCTCGTAGACACGAGAATGCTGACATTCGAGTAAGACCTGATATGTCTCTTGAAGATAGAATAAAGAGGAAGATGGCACTGGCTGAACTAGAAACTTGTCGACAAAACGGTGAGGATAATCTGCGATTAGTGGGTTTTCGAATAGTCCGGTCTCGGAGACGAATGCTACCAAGGCCTGTGCGGATAGGTCTTTCTCCCTAGGAGCCTTATGTGCCAATGCTCGTAGTATAAGACATAAATTCTATGAACTAGGAGCATTAGTGGAAAAGTTAGGGCCACTCATTGTAGCTGTGACAGAAACTTGGTTAGTCCATGACTTCGACATCACCCCAGAATTATCCGAATACCACGGTTCAAGAAGTGGCAGACATAGATGCAGGAATGGAGGTGGCGTCCTTTTATACATAGCCAATAATATAAATATCCGCTCATCCGTTTGCAAATCCCATGGAACTTGTGAAGTCATTAGCTGTGAGCTCACTATCGGATATTGTACATTTGTACTCGGTGTCATCTATTGCAGTCCAATCTGCTTAGCTGACGACTTTGTTTTAAAGCACATTCAGCTATGAAGTGTAAATAACAGATGTTTGATATTAGGAGACTTTAATGCACCCGACATTGGTTGGCCTGAGGTGACCACAGAAGGATCTATAAACTCCCTTGATAGTATGTTCCTGGTAACAGTAATGGAACATGTATTAGCACAGCGTGTATCTAAACCCACACGTTTTGGTGTAAACCAAGGTTCTTCTCTGCTGGACTTGGTAATCACTCATGCGACTGAAGATATTGCCAACCTATATATTCTTCCATTGTTAGTGAATAGTGATTACGCTGTTTTGTCATTCACATTTATAGCCAGTGACATGATATACGAACAGGTTAAGCCTCGCCCAAATTTACGGAGAGCTTATATATCAGCCATTCAGGAGTGTGCTTCCAAGACAGATTGGTCAGTAGATACTAGCTCATCAGTTGAAGAAGCACGGTCTATATTTAAAGGTAAGTTTAGTTCAGTCACGTCTTCATTCATGTCATAACTGGTACCATGTAGACCGAATAATAGTCCACCATGGATAACTAAACAGGTCAAGAAACTTCTTAGACGTAGGAAAAAGCACTGGAATATGTTCATCTCGACTGGCTTAGAACAGTACAGATGCAGCTATTGTAAGATTAGGAATGCTTGTAAGGCGTTGATTAGTACGACCAGACGGTCATATGAAAAACAATGGGTTAGGGGTTGTAAATATAGTCCGAGACCGTTATTCTCGTATATAAAAAGGCAAACTCAGAGAAGTGATGGAACCCCATCACTTTTGGTACAGGAAAATCTGTTAATATTGGCAAGAAATGATACCGAAAAAACTGAAGCTTTATCGGAATTTTTCACTAAGGTATTTTCTATCAGCAATGAGAAACGACCAACTAATAATTGGGATGGTGGCGGCTTGTTGATGGACCCTGTAGTTATTGAGGAAGGTACTGTCTTAAGACAGCTTCAGAATCCCAATCCTGATAAGTCCAGAGGTCTCGATTATATTCATTTTAGGATTATGGAAGCCCTATCGGATGCAATTGCCGAACATATAGCCATACTGTTTGATATGTCTCTACGGCAGTCCAGACTGCCAAGAGACTAGAAGGATGCAGAAATTAGTCTGGTGCATAAGGCTGGAAGCAGAGACTTAGTTAGTAACTATCGGCCCGCTAGCTCAACTATTGCAGATGTAAAAGTGATGGAAAAATTTATTCCTGCAGGTGTTGTAAACCATATGGAAGGACGTAATCTTTTATACACGAAACAACATGGTTTTCGGAAAGGCCTGTCATGTTTGATAAATCTTCTCATTGCATGCGGAGATTAGGCCAAGGCAAAATATCGAAATATTCCTGTAGATGTGATTTTCATAGATCTAAGTAAAGCCTCTGTTAAGGTCTCCCATTCTGATCTTCAACTAAAACCGGAAACTTTTAGAATTCATTGTACAGTCATGGACTGGATAAGTGATTTTTTACATGACAGGAGACAAAGGGTAATAGCAAATAGAGCTCTCTCATCGTGGGAACTTGTAAAAACTGGAGTTCCTCAAGTCACAATCCTCGGTGCTCTTTTCTTTTTACCTTGTGTAAATGAATTACCAACTGTAGCTAAGTCATCCGTTCTACTCATCGCCGATGACATAAAGGTTTACAGACCCATATAGAGTGTAGTGACCTACTTTTATGGCGAGAACGCGATTTGTATGATGGAAACAATTATTATAACCAATTGTACCGGTGGTTGTTTTACTGTACTTGTTTGTTTAACTGTACTAAAAAGCACTTTTCCTTCCGTTGTCCATCTTGCTTGTACGAATGCGCTTACGCTACGCCGTTTCGCTTGTAATCTTTGGCACGTCTCGGTACTCTTTAGATACCACGAGATCGCCAACAGATATATCTTATTTGGACCATTGACAGCCTTCAGGTTTTTGGCCTACAGAGGGATCCAAGTAGATATCTGGCACGTAATCTTGTTGTGGTGGTGATCATAGTCGATTGCGGCTCGACGCCATCTACAAGAGCATGTCAGATAGGATAGTATTACAGGATGATTACGTGCGGATATGCTGGGGCGAATCCGATGCCGAGGGACCAAAGCGGTAAAAGGTCTCTGTGACCTATCTTATGAAGACAGATTGAGACACATCAACCTATTTCCGTTATCTTACAGTAGAATAAGAGGTGATCTAATATTGGCTTATCGTATCCTGAACGATGAACTTAGTATTAATATGTCTTATCTTTTCCTTCCGTCTATTACTGATCATTTGGGAGGACATCCGAAGATAGTTTAAAAACCGAGATCAAATCGTCTACTTTTGGAGTTTCGTTTTTTACACCGAGGAGTGAATTACTGAAATTCTCTACCGGAACACGTAATACGAGCACCTTCTGCTGCTATATTCAAAACAAGATTGAACCTCCACAGTGTAACAAACTGCAAGGATTAATATAGGTCAGTGGATTGACTATCCTTATTACTGAAGACTAAAGAATGGGAAGATTGAAGAGTTACGAAGCAACAATCGATCCAAAGTGTGCACTACAAGATAGAGCCAAATCAATGTTCTCCGCAAAGATTTTGAGGTTTTGCTGCAGCAAAAGACCGTATACATATGAGAAAACCTGATATTCGTGCAAACAAACAAACACCCAACAAAACCTCAGCAATACGAAGTAGCCGCCCCATTGGCAGGCGGCTCGAGGTCACTCTCGTATAGCCATTCTGATGACCTCAGTGGACAGATGGACAACCATCCTTGATTGCAAGGGGAAGGTTGACATCATTTACCTTGATTTCTCAATAGCTTTTGATAGGGCCAACCATATATGTCTTATCAATAAGCTCAGGCTATTAGGTTTCAAACCACCTCTGATTGACTGGCTCACTTCATATTGTAGAACATCAACGTTGATGATCTATATCGAATGATTGGAGACCTACTCGAGTTTGAGGGGGACGGTGTAAAGAATAAGCTAACTTCGAAGTCACACTTCGTGATCAGTATCTTACGTGGATTTCCCCATCGACGTATCAAGGGATCATGCATGCTCTGAAGACTGTACAACACAAAAGACGTTATTACAAGAATATATTAGTTAAAGGAGATACAAGCGGAAGTAGAACCACTACCGCATGGGCCAGTACATGGCGTATGATAAATTGATGCGCGTTGACTATCCTTGACCTTGACAGGGATCGATGATCTGTTCGATATTCAGTGATCCAACTAAAGGATGATTTGGCTAGGGTCCAGTGACGTTTCACTGGCCCTACAATATTAGAATGGACATTTTAGGGTCAGGTTTAACTTCACTTTCTCTCGGGCTATGGAATGTCCTAGTGCGGTCCCCAGGGTCCATTACTAGGAACTCTTCTCCATTTATACAAACGATCTCCCATAACGGGTATCATCTGACTTATCACCTTTTGCTGATGATGTGAAACTTTGGAGAGAGATACGCAACGAACAGGATATACTGGCACTTCAGGAGGATCTGACTCGACGACAATGGACTTGCTTTTAACACTTCAAAGTAGCCCATCTGAGACATGTTGCAGACTGCAGTTACAACTTAGCAAACTCCCCTCTAGAATTATCTCAAGTTCAGAAAGATTTGGGAGTGCTGGTACCCTACGACTTGAGGTCTTACGCTGTGAGAAAAATGCCTTTCGAGAAAACCTTGCACTGGTAACATTAAAGCGCATTTTTGGCCAGTTCGACGCAAGAAATGTCCACATAACCTTCAACAGTTTTATTCGTCCCCATTTAAGAGTACGGAAACATAGTATTTCCTCTCTCACTCCAAAAGGATGAGGACACTCTGGAACGTATCCAACGGCGAGCCACGAAATCAGTTTGGGGACTCAAATTCAAGCCTTGCGAAGAGCGTCTCCAGTCACTGAACCTTTTCCCATCAGAATACAGGAGTCTTAGAGGTGACCTTCTATTGGCTTACAGTATCCTTAACACTGCTGGTCATCCCCTTAAACATCCTAAACTTAGTCACAACACTAACCTAAGAGGTAACACTCAGAAACTGGAGACCCGACATAGCAGAACAGACTGTAGACACAACTTCTACCCCGTAAGAGTTGTCAAATGCTGGAATTCGCTCCAGGATTAGCTAGTCTAAGAGATTTCTTAGGTATCCTTCAAGAGAAAGCTTGACTTATTCTTAAGGACTAAGGATAACATATTATTTTGATTTACCAAATTCTTTTTTCTCTATTATCGTTAATATACCTAGGTTCTTACCTGGAAGTATTGGTGATCTACTGCTACTAGACTCGGAAGCCTGTTAAGCGAAGGCTTCTTCTATTCCATTCATTAACTATCTGGGCCATTTGAACTGCAAGGTCAAGTTGCCGTTCAAGCATGTGTAGGTGGTATATTTTCATCTTCTAGTCATATTACCTGTCTCCCTTGGATGCTCCACGATCGTATATGCCTATTTTATTCTTGAACCCCTCCATATTTTATGGTGGCCAGCACATTAGTATGTACTATAGCATTCCTGTACCTTGATTTAATGGTTCCATTAGACTAATATATGTATAACTATGGTTACAAATAACTATTGCTGCTCTGTCTCTCATAGATATGGTGGTAAATCGTTCTTATGACATTTGATCAACTGTTCTGTTGAAAAAAACATGTTACTTTCACATGCTAACCCCGTTGGGATATAATCACTACTAGGTACCAAGCTACTCAGAAGTAGTTCATCCTTTCCAAATGTTACCGAGACATGTTTAAGGTCTTGATGTTGACCTCCAAATTCTGGGGACACGTTCTTCAGTTCTCTCATTTCACTTTGAGCATCCCAGGTGAGAAATTTTCTTGTGATACAGTTTGATAGTTGCCATAATGTACTAGCCACTCCTGACGACTTTCCATTCTTGATCAGTCAGTCTAGTCTACTTTACTTCTCTGGCAAAACCTCTGTTGTATCATATGGTTATTTTACATTCCCTCTTGTGGCTTGTTTTGCTGTATCTGACGTTTCTTCATATTTCCGTTTTTCATCTATGGTGTCAGCCTTTACTCGTTTGCTCAATTCTGTACATTTTACTTGAGAATTTTCTTTCTCTGATTTTGTTCGGTTGTTGTTAACTGCTGTTTCTTGATCTACTATTTTGAATTGTCCCCAGACTATCTATGGTCGTCCACTGTCTATGCTTGTGCTTGTTAGAGCTCAGCACCTTTCTGGTATGTTGGGAATATAGCGTGTGAGTGACCAATATGTTTTAAATACTGTGGTCAGATGGAACCTATGTTGCTTTGCGTATGAAATTTTTGAGTGAAATTCTGTTGCCTATAACCGTGCTATTGACAACACACAGACCTACCAGTCTCACCATTTTCATTTCTTTCTTTTCGACGTATTTATACTGTGTGTTACCCATTTCGACCTTAGCGTTTAGATCCCGCATCAGGATCGTCAGGTGTTTTTCTGGGTACTTCTCTAGCATGAGCTGGTCCTTATCGTCTTTGCTGCCATCGTTTGTAGGTATGACTGGACGACAGTCACTAGATTCCCTTCCTTCGTTGCTTTGGAGGATTCTCTAATGATTCTAAAGCCGTGAGTCTTGCATTATGTTAGTGTTTTTTGTGGTTCTTTGGACAGGATCAGTGCAACAGGATTTTCTCCTTCGTGACCAGAATACAGCGTTATCTCTTGTTACGTTAATCTTTTCTGTCTAGACTATGTCCAGTGAGTCCCTTCTGTTCTAAATACGGTCGGGTTGTATCTTCTCATTTCGCGTGCTATTTAAATGACCCTCCTGGTCTCCTACATTGTCCAGATATTTCATGTCCGTATGTTTATTATTGTCGTGATTGTCAACCTCTTGTCTTGCAAAGAATTTCGGCTTTCACTATAAGTTTCTGTAACTCCTTTGTATGAAAACCATTAGATTTTCAGAGTAGACTTTAATTGGATTTTTAATTGCTGGTGTTTTTGTGGTGTTTTTTTTCGCAAATTGAGATTGCTAACACCCAGCCTTCCCTTTTTACCCGTGCTTGGTACCACCAACATCTCCATAGGAGCACCAGACTGAGTCCACCCAATACACAGCACTGCAAATTTCGTACTCCTGGTGACTAACTGATTTATTTTTGTGTCCTTACCGTTCTCTAAGGTTTGAAAAAGTGTTACACGAAAGTCTACCTAAGTTCTCAAACCAAGTTTATTACTTTCCAATATTACCTCTTCTGACCAGTCAGCTACAAAAAACTAGTGTCTAGTTGTTAACTGTCTATTACAAGTAGTTTATTCCCGTTAAACTGCTTATAATGTTTGTAGGTTAATCCCATGTATACCCCTCATTGTCTCATTTTTGTGTCAACTGGCAAGTGGTAATGGTGATGTGGCGAACTAATGGGTTAACAAGCATATTTCAACTTTTATACTTCAAGTCTGAATTCCACCCCATATATTATCCTTTATGTGCCCGGCCGGCCTGGTTACTCACAAAGTTTGGTTTCATGCTGAGTACATGGGTCTTTGCTCGATGTCTACTTTAATCATCGGTAAAGATGATTAAATGATGGGTGACAAAGACCCAGAGCGCATACAAAGGACTCATCTAAGCCTTCGCATATTCACACTTCAGTGGTCGTAGGTGAGATATTTAGTTTCATATTAAACGCTTAGTATACTTTTATGTTCATTTTGCTGGCAAAAGTAGAACATATGGGGTAGGAGTATTAGGTCATTGATGTCTTTTAAGCGTTTTCATCTGTGGTGTAATCACTGATTAAGTTATCCCGCCTTTATTCTTAGACCACTATGTAAATAAAATAGGTCACTGGAGAAGAATAAAGGGTATTCAGAACGTTTGTTTATCTACTCTGGCCAGTATCTGGTTGTTAGAAAAAGATAGGGTTGTTTTACCAGAAAACGAAAACAGTTTTCGCAATCAGTAACATTTTAAAATGTAAACCTTCTAGTTGAATTTCATGTAATAACCAAGGCTGATTATTAAAATTTAGGCAGTATGGCTCAAGATTGGTCATAATGATGAATGTAAATTATAGTATAAAAGAAGTAGCTTAGGTCAAACGAAGTTTCTTTACAACTCAGTTTACTGAATCATCGACGAGATTAAAAATAATCTACGAAGATTAATGTAGTTACATAAAACGACGTACATTGAGGTTCAGCATCCTTTTCAGTCAGTCAGCGATAACGTAGGACCAGGCACATATATGCATCGGTCCAAGTTGCCATACCTCGTTAGCACAACAAGATGAACACCGGATTTATAGAAGTAATTAATTTAGTGGTGGTAGTATATAAAGAAAGGTTGTATATAAGGATATAGTATAGGAAGGAAGAAAGTTATGAAGCAATTTTAATCTCAAGATTTAAGGCAAGATAAAGAGTGTATACACCTACGCCATTGTGATCGATTCTGAGCCATGTCACCCAGAGTCTCCAGCCATTTATTACGATAGTCACGCGGACCCCAACCAAGTAGTCTGCATCTGCCAACATGGCTCAGACTAGAAGTTAGTGACTTCAAGCACTGATATCACGTTTTGGTTTGGCCGCCCCTAACTCTCTTCCAACCATCCCCTACACTGGTCAACATTGCGCGTCGTGGTAATCGGTGTTCAGGCATACATAACACGTGGCCCAACCATCTCAGTCGATGAAGATTCATGACCTCATCAACTGATTTACCATCATTCCCTAATACCCTGCGTCTAACCTCACTATTACTTACCCGGTGATCCCAGCAGATGCGAGCAATATTTCTAAGGCATCTGTGGTCAAATACTAGTAACTTGAGAGTATCTTCTACTCTTAATGGCCATGTTTCACAGCCATAAAGTAGAACAGAGCGAACTGCTGCACAGTATACTCGTCCCTTAATTGATAGACGGATATCTCGTCTTCGCCATAGGTGACGTAAGTTGGCAAAAGCCAAATGAGGTTTTTGAATCCGTGCTGAGATTTCGTCAGACACCAACCCATTAGGGCTGATCAGACTTCCAAGATAAGTGAAGTTGTCGACGCGTTCGACTACTTCACTCCCTATCCTTAGTTCAGGTGTTGACGCAGGCCAGTCCTGGAGTACAATTTACATTTGGATGGGGAGAAACGCATCCCAAACATCCTGGCATTATCACTGAGTTCCAACAGAAGACTCTGCATTTTGTCAGTGTCTTCACCAAACAGGACTATGTCATCTGCGTATTCTAAGTCGATAAGTGAACCTCCTGGTAGAAGATCAATTCCTGAAAATTCAGTCGACGAGAGTGTTATTTCCAGCAACAGGTCTATAATGAAGTTAAACAAAAATGGGGATAGTGGACAGCCTTGACGGACACCACTTGAGGTTGTAAAATCATATGACCGTTCGCCATAAGCTCTCACTCGACTGGTAGTGTTCGAGTAAAGAGCCTTCACAAGGTTTATGTACTTCTCAGGTACACAATCCGATGACAGACACTGCCACAGAACCTCTCGGTCTACAGAGCCAAATGCTGCTTTTGAGTCAAGGAAAACTATCATTGTCGGACGCCGATAAGCATGTCTGTGTTCTAAAACTTGACGAATGGTGAATATGTGGTCGATAAAGCCACGACCAGGTCTGAAGCCAGCATGATTTCCTCGTGTTTACAGTTCACGAGTCTTAGTTAGGCGCCCGATAATTATTGAGGCTAGTATTTTAGATACTATGTTAGTCAAACTAATCCCTCTATGGTTATCACAGGATGATTTTGGCCCCTTCTTATATATTGGGACAATCAGAGATTGTGACCAGTCAGATGGGATTACGTCCGTTTCCCAGATTTTAGCTAGAATATTAGTCAGCCTAATCGCTAAAATTGGACCACCATATTTAAAGACCTCTGGAGCCAATCCATCTGGACCAGCTGCTCTTCCTCGTTTCAGATTAGTTGTAGCCTTTTGAACTTCAAGTAGGGTCGGGGGGCCAACTTCAATGTTCCATTCAGGTTTTCTGGGAATAGTGGGTAGTTGTGCAGTAGCTGAAGGCCAGCTGAACTGCTCCTTAAAGTGTTCCGCCCATCGTTCTAAACGTTTGGTTTGAGAGTAGATAAGGGTTTCGTCTTTTTCCGAGATTGTCTCACTTACACTTGACTTCTTAATTCCGGTTTCTTTTATTAGTCTGAATAGTTGCCTGGTGTTGCCTACAGCCGCTGCCTTTTCCATCTCTTTTGCTTTCGTTGCCCACCACTGCTCACGATCGTTCCTTAGACTTTTAGTTAACCTACCTAAATGTCTTTCTGTTTGATTTAAGCTGCCTACCTGAGCATTAAAGTCACCCGCTACGAATACTATGTCTGAGCGCTTAGCTTTCTGAAGAAGCTCAGAGAGTTTTCTATAAAAGTCATCTTTTACTTCATCATGGCTGCAGTCAGTGGGAGCGTAGGCAGAAACGACGAAAAGGCAACGACGTGTGTCCCTATCCTTCCGAGTTCTTACGGAGCCATTTAGCCGGACAGCACACAGGCGACTGTTAACGGGGATCCATTCTAATAGTACCTGTTCTGCCCTTGTACTTAGTGCTATGCCTACACCTGCAAGTCCACGAGAACTAGCCAACGGGTCGCCAGATACACGGAGGGTGTATTTCGTTGGCTGTCCATTTTGGCGAGGTGAGGTCAAGTGAATGACCACACTAGGATCCTGTATGCGTGTTTCGGAGACACAGCATACATCAATGGTACGAGATTCTAGGGTTTTAGCTAAGGAGGCCTGTTGACCGATTTGACTTAAAGTACGTACGTTGAAGGCTCCAATGTGTAGTTTGGAGCGAGGTTTTAGTAGACCTGGGACAGCGTTTCGCGCATTAGAATCGTTGGCCATGGTGACACTTGAGGAGGAAACCGGAACAGGAAGTTTAGTGTTGAAAGTCAAGATAGAAGGAATAGTAGGAATTGAAGGAGATTGATTATGAATACAGTGGTCTTGAGTGCTGTTAGAGGTATGAGGGCAGTTATCACTTCCCGGTTGCCCACACCGTGGAAGGGTTCTTCTAGGGGTACCTGAAAAGGAAATAAAGTTAGAAGTGGTCTTAATGACCTGAGAGCGTGACCGCAGTGCCCAAGGGACAACTGCTTGAGGTCGGTCACACACGACCTTTTTGTGGGTAGTTTTTGTGTTAGCTCCGTTCTTCAAAGGACCTTACCGCCGGAGACGGAAATCCGTGGGATAAGGCGAGGTGTGCATTTTTAGGGTCGACCTTTTCTAACCCCACCCCTCCTTGTGGGAAGGCAGCATCGCTGTCATGCTGGTTGTCTGAAGGAAACACCTTACCGCCGTCACACCTCTGTACAGTCGGCAGTACGACTTCGCCTTCGGACCTTGGGATTGCTGCTTTTAGTCTTACCGCTCTTCAACCGACCTGTCTGGCATGGTAGGACCTCGAGGAACGATTGTCCCAGTCAGTATAGCTCGATTGGTTCATCACGATAGGCAAGCCCGACCACCACGTCAAGGTAGCAGCAACGGTCGGGCAGCATCCTTTTGACCATGAATGTTACTAATTACCTATTTTAGAGGTTGACAAAGGTCATATAATATGATCGTCACTTCGTCTTTCTTATTTTATCCCCTTATTTGTATAATGTCAACGTTTGTTAAGCCAAAAGAAGTCAAATGTTTATCGAAAGTTTTTCTGGTGTAATTTAGTGATTTCTAAATCTGGATTTATTTGATACAAAAGATTTTTATGGTGTAGGATTGATAGAAACCTATGAACTTCAGTGGGAGTGGAGCACTTTGTACTGTTTCTGACTAAATACATTAGTGACGTCATGTAAATGGTATACAATGTTGATAATTTCATGGTCATTGCAGGCTGAAATCTTAACTCAGTGACTGGTCCATTGTCAATCAGTTAGCGTTAGTAGATAAATCGAGAAGACAACCAAGATTGCTCACGTAGGATTCCATGCAAAAGTTAATTTCTTTACTACTATACTTTTGCTCTAATTCATCTTGTTTACAGACATTTTTTCTAATTTGGCTATAGTTGAGTGAAGTGACCAAAGGAAAAAGTGTAACCCGTAACATTATTTTACGTAAAATACAATAATTATCGACTAGATGTGGTAAACAGAAAGATCCATTTTGAAAATTAAAAGTAATGCTTGATTTTTAAATGATGAAGGTAGTAAGTTAAAAAGATCTAAGTAAAATCAAGGCTTATATATGTTCGAGTCACAAAAGAAGCTGATCGAAACTCTTAGTGAGTAAAACAAACGAAAGACGATGTTGACGGCGAATTACATCAAATATTTTCTACAACTCATCACCATTGATGTAGAATGATAAATTTCGTTTTTTATTAAACGATTATTTAACGAAGAACATGAAATTTATATTCAATCTGTTTTTGTTTGTATCACATCCATTTATAATGAAAATCAAGAGGATAACTGTAGTTCATTCCCTTTTTCTAACACAAAGTAAGACTATATGATTTTACGATTGTTTTTCCTATGGTTAAAAGAGAATATGAACTTCATTAAATAAGTATTCTTCGTTAAAATAACTCAAAATTTACCACTAATAGTTTGGCATAGTTCTTTCAGAGGCGTTCATAAAACTATTTTCCAGTGTAACAAGGATTGTTTTTTATCAAAAATAGGCTATATATACATATATATCAGTCAGTTACAACGTAGAACTTCGTACGTACGTACATCAGTTCGAGTTGCCATACCACATTAGCACAGAGATGAAGTTGTCGATTCAAATCCCATATTGGTAGAAGTAGTAAGAGTATAAGTATTATGTGAAAGATAAGGGTTTGAAGATGTTATTGAAGGAGTATAATACAGTGAAATAAATCTGGAAAGAGAAAAAGGGTAGGGACATGAGGAATTCAAAAGGTTAGAATTTGGTAGAACACAAGGAGTGGATGCACCTTCGCCATTGCAAACGATTTTGAGCCATGTCATTCAAGGTCTCTAACCATCGGTTGCTATCATCTCGCGAATCCCAACCACGTAGTCTACACCTACCAACATGGCTCAGTCCACTTGTCAGCGACTTCATGGATTTATGCCATGTTTTGGTCTGGCCGCCCCTAGCTTTCTTCCAACCTACTCCTACACCATAAAGCATTGCACGTCGGGGCAGTCGGTGGTTGGGCATACGTAACACATGTCCCGGCCACCTCAACTGATGAAGTTTCACTACTTCATTAATCGATTTGCCATCCTTACCTAGTACCCGTTTCCTATATATATATATATATATATATATATATATATATATATATATATATATATATATATATATATATATATAACTTTATTGACTTGGAAGTATTCTTACTTCAGGTGAATGGAGTTGATGTCACTTGAACAGAATATGTTTCCTAACAATGATGATTGCAGTATGTTATTCTTGTTTGTGAAGCATATTTTAATCAGACAATGATTCAGTCAATCAAGATAGTGCACCTGCTGTCCACGTAGATGATGTACAACGTATGGAAGCTCGTCTTTTAAAGTTGTTGGATGAATTTAACGTTGGGAAATCATCCTTTGGTAATGAACTGTCACTCTTATTCAGTAAAAACATAGGTCCAAATTGTCCTTATGAAAAACTTGACTCAATACGAAATCAGCAAGAAGAACTTATGCGATTGCATTTTGAGCAAGATAGGAAAATGATGTCGATCCTCGAAACAGGCTCAACTCTCGCGCGGCGTCCTGTTAGAGCGTAATTAACTTATTGAAATTATTCCTTTAGACTGTTAACAGACGAAGGTCGAAAGACTACAAAAGCAAATATTGATGCACTAGTCACACGAGTAAGTATGTGTGTTTTCTGCATTTTATACGGCTTCCTATTTTAATTTAAACATAACCATCTGTTGATTCTGCTCATCTATTCAACCTATCTGCTAGTTTTTTGTTATAGATCCTAACCAATTTTCTTCATATAAAATGCGATGTTAGGACTTCATTATTCAACTTATAGAATCTTTTGCCATGCTAATTATTAGTGATATTTTTGATTCACCGTCCAGACATTTAATTGCGTCATGATTCCTTATCTTATCTGTCGTGTCTTAAATCAGGGAAATGAATAATATTCCCTTTGAATCTCATTTCTTAAAGCTATAAAGGTCTAAAAACCTATTGGAATAACATTTCTTTGAACCTTTTTCCTAATTCGTTTATACTGCTGATTAACATCTAATGGTGCATGGGTTGTAATTTATACCATCTACTTTGGTTTTTAGAGTTAAGCGCTATTTATTCATGTAATTTTGCATTAGTAACTGTTATCGTCTTTTTTAATCAATTAAATGGATTATTTAATCTACTGGCTGAAAGTTTATGCAGCAAACAATTAGAAATTAAGGATGTTATAGGTAGGCAATTTGCCATAATTTCTTAAAAAGTTGAGTCGTTAAAAACTAGGAAGAATTAATCATGGAAAAGTTTGAGCTGTTTCACCTATTTGACTTTTGGCATTTAAACACTGTAACCTCACACGAACAGTGTGACTCAGTGGTAAGTAAATGAACTTGTTTTATTTATTTTTATTTAAACACGTAAAATTGGTACAAGGCACCTAATATATATGCACCACACAAATCAAATGATTCGTGTGAGGGCCGGGATACTGCTCGGGCGCCCAGACGGAAGCAGGTAGTTTCCTTAGGTAACCCACTCCACGAGCCTTCAACTTAAAAGTCTAATCCACAAGGCAATGAAGCAACGTTAGGAAATGCAGTCCTATGGTGGTCGGTGGTCAACAATAGGTTCATCCGCCTTTTGTTTCATCAGGATCTTGAAGCCCATGTACACCATTGGTTTGGAATCAAGGTTCTCCTATTCCCCTAAGTAGATCCTCCGTATCCACCGACCTGGTCAAACCACCGGACATTCGCTTTTCGTCCTTTCAATTTCGTAGACATCACTCTCCCCTCGAGAAGGCTGTGAGTAGGACCTGTACTTAGTAAACAAGCTATACTTTTTATTACCATAACACCAGTTTTCAGATTTGTCGTATTATTCATGAGAAACGAGTGCCACAGGTTAGAATTTACCATAACTGTATGCTTTGGCGTCTATTTTCAACTATTGCTCGAAACAAAAGTTATTTGAAGGTAGCATACATTACTACCCGTTCTTTTAATCTGTACTTCGCCTTGGGATCGTGTGAAAACAAGTGAAATCGGCGTATTACCCTATATTTCCTAACGGTTAACAACTGTATCGGGTTGGTATTTGTTAGTGGATCAAAATTTCCTCGTTGGCTTTTGAAGATCATGTGACTCAGTTATTAAAAATGTTGGGTCTGGTTCGAAGCAGAAGCTTTTTTTCTTTAGGTGGCATCAAAGGAGTCCAAGGTCGTCTCAATCCTTTTTTATTGTGATTCGATTGTTTTTGGTAATCACTGTTACGATTATCCATTTGTTAACTGGCAAGTAGCTGTCACTATTTTGGTTGAATTAAAGCATTTGTCTCCTAATATACACTTACATACTCAAAGCCCGCTATACTAACTCAGTTGCCTGTTCGTTTCGTTTCTTGAAATCTGTTTGGTTGGAGGTACAGATCTCAGTCTCAGTGAGCTATCAGTACGTCGAACTCAGTCATTGCAATATTTTGTCAGAGCAGGCAATCGTGAGAATCACAGTTCTATCTTATCTCTCGTCATACCGTTTTATAAAATTAATTGTAACATGTTTATTCTGTTACTCAGTAAGGAAATCCACTTATCCTTTAATCATGATTGATGTATTCTCACCGTTTTTTAGCTGGAGTCTCTGAGTTATGCAATGTAAGTTAATTTATCCTATTACTATATAAATTACCCTACTTTTATTATCAATTTTAGAATCAATATGTAGGTTGCATATCAGTTTCGTTGTTTTGCCTCATGTGATTTCGTTTCATCGAGTTATTCGTATTTATTTTTTCTAAATTCACTGTAACTGCGTAAGTTTCCAAGTTCTAAACTACTTGAGTGGCAGAGTTTAAATACGATTTCCTCTTGACTTACTGTGGCTGACTGCCTCCGTTTGTTCAATGTTTTTCACACAACAGACAATGTGATGGCCATTTTGTCTCAGAGACTATTAAATTTGTTTTACAGGCTTGTACCACAAATACGTAATAATTGTTGTTTATCTCCAGTATAGAGTTGGTCTCATTGATAAGCACAATTTGGCATTCCTTTAAAATAAATTGGGACAAAGTACATCTTAGGCTTACATCTAGCTTACGGTACCTGTATCACAAAGCATGGCTCCTGATGAAACTGCTGTTGAGTAAGGACGATTAGTGGTAAACTTTTAACACTGGGTGCTTAGACGATGGACATGCTAGTTTAAGAAGCAGCTCTGCAATCACACAGCTGTCTTTCGCTTATCAGTATCTTATCACATACTTGACTAGAAGCCAATATCCGTAATACAAGTCTAGTCGGATTCAAAGAGGTTGCAGCTCTTAATTGAAGCTCACGATTAACAAACATTCAAAGTTTGTTCTCAAACCAAGTTGGGTCTTTGAACCCGAAATTCTCATACCAAGATGTTTTAAATCATAATATCATATTCCTCCACTTAAAGGCACTGTTAAACTCCGTCAATCGGAATGTTTGGTGGCGGAATCGGTCACCGCATAAGTGCTTTAGACGTTTGTTGAATTGCTATAGTTCTCACGGATGCGTGATGGTCTCTGTATGGTGTTCAGTGATTATCTTGATATTTTGCCGAGATTTTTTTTATGGAAACAGAACTTCATCTGAATCCCAAAGTATTTCAAATCTATCCGTAGCGTATCTCTGGATTCCATCACATACGTAAATTAGGATTAGGTTTTGTCTTTTTCTTATAGGCGAAAATGATTTAATACTCCGCATTCAATACACATTTTATAGTGAATATTAATTTCAATTTTCCTTTCAGACATAATCTTCACTATGCTAATAGACCTCGGTCGTAACATCCGCAAACTTTTATCCAACAAGAAATATTATTCCGCTGATTTGTATTTTATCTTCTAAAGTTGTCAGTTAATTAGTAGTGGTAACTAATGTAACTTTGAGAATTTCGACAG
This sequence comes from Schistosoma mansoni, assembly GCF_000237925.1. Taxonomy (NCBI): domain Eukaryota; kingdom Metazoa; phylum Platyhelminthes; class Trematoda; order Strigeidida; family Schistosomatidae; genus Schistosoma; species Schistosoma mansoni. The sequence continues at coordinate 66,137 of NW_017386036.1, read as the reverse complement.
CAGTGACTATTGATTTTTAAATTGTGAGCAGAATGAGATCACGAAATGACGATCGTACGTAAATTGTCAGTTTTTTGCTGTTCTCACTGTCGTCTATTTTCTATAAATGTAACGAGCGGTTTCTTAGCAGAAGGAACACAAGTCATTAGTTAATCTTTTCTTTGACCCTTGTTGATTGACAAAATCCTGTAAGCATAAGTTTGTATTGTTGTGTAACATTCCTTATTTTTGGCGCTTAACTGTAAGCTGTTTAGTGATTTCTATTTAGCTATGAAAACACTGCCGTTAATACCTGGTTATGCCAGCACTAGGTTAAAAGGTATATCTCATCATCTAGCTTAAACATTGATTTGAATGTAATATAACATTTCAGGCATAGATAACGGTTGATATAACAGTATGGTCTGAAAATGTTTCTGTGTAGAGGTTGTTAATTATTACTTAGTAACTCAGTTAACTCTCAATGACTTAAGCGTAATGAGATCCTTCCCCCCAACTTGACGCAGCGCAGCACTTTTGCTGGTGATCACTCATAAGCATACAAAACTAGATACAAAGAAGAAAACATGGATAAAGATACATTTAGTAATCACGAAGCAGAGCAACTAGTATCCGAAAATTACACTGTTTTTAAGAAATGTACTCAATTTAGCATTTATCATCCTACTAGAGATTACTGAATAGAATTGTAGTGACTGATTGTTTTGTGAGATATTTGTTTCATAGAATTATTATCGACCCTTTCCAGACAAATCATAAATTATATAAAAAATTTGTGAAGGTATTAACTTTATGCAATGTAATGATTACATAAACTAAAATGGCAGGAATCAAGCTTCATCAAAATTTATTAAGTGAGGTTGTTAATGGAGTTACCATTTTAAATTTCTATCATTTGTATTGCAGTCAGCATAAATGTTCTTAATATACTGTTCTGTCACTTGAATAGCTTCCTGGTCGGTGTTCAGTTTATTTTGCGATTACATATTCACTCGACCCCACTCATGACTTTAAAAATGTATCACACTTAAACAATCTGTAACTGAGATTTTAAATAACATAAAAGAACTGCCCTTTTGGTACAATGCATGGTGAAGCCAACGTCTTTCTTGTCTCTTTGAACATAATTTTCTCGATAGGGAAATGATAGGTGAGTAATTACATCTAATTAAAATATGCCATACCTCAACACACCCAATCATCTTTGTAAAGCGTCTGCTGGGAGATATCGTAAACACAAAACAAATACTCCATTCTTGCAATTAACGATAGTTAATCGACCGCTGTCCTCACCAGTGTATTTCCTAAACATTATTTTCTAATGATCTATCGGCCTTTACAACTTGAAGCCTTGTTAACAACTCATATGGTGACTTTAAACATATCACGGTACATATATGTATCAAAATGTAAGGAATTTCGCAGAAAACTCAGGAAATGGCTTTGATTGGTACAGAAATATCCACTAAAACATGCATAGTTTTCTTTTTTAAGAAAAATGCTACTGTCGAGCTATTAGTAAAACGGACCTTAAATTTACTAATTTTCCTGTCAACCGTTTTTTGTGGCGTTGGGGAGATAGTCATATGCCAACTGAAGGACGAGTTTATTAAAAAGCAGTCTTCTGTGCTCTTCGTATTTGAAACAGGACCTTCAAATCTACAGATACTCAAAATAGTATTCAATTATAGGTATTTTCAAAGCACTTTTCGTATATTTCGGGTTAGCGACTCTGATGTTAGGTACTGATTTTTATGTATGACAAATCAGTTGACGAGGCAGTGATGAATCTTTGTCTGTTGAGGTAGTTAGGACATATATTAAACATTCCCATCGACTGACTGCCTCAACGCGCGACGATGTCTGGTATGGGGCTAGGTTGAAAGCTAGAGACACTCAAACCAAGACATGGTATCAGTTCGTGAAGATATTGACCATTGGACTGAGTTATGTAAGCAGGTGCAGACTACCTAGTTGGGGTCCTAGTGATTATCGTAACCCTCATTTGAAGACTGGGTGACATGGTTCAAGGTCGTCGGTGGTAACGCAGGTGTTATCCTTTAGGTCTTTAGTTTCTAAATTCTCCAAGTTTTTCCCTACTAATCCACATTCCTTTGAACGACGGCCTTTATATCCAATATTTCCTATTACCACTAATATAATTAAAATAACCCGTTTTGTGTCACTGAATAAAAATAGGGAGAATTCCGCGAATGTTTTCTTTCGGACGATATCACTTAAACTGTAAATTCGTATTTGTGGTCGAGACTCAAATGAAGTTACGTAATGATCAGAGGGTTAGGGAAGAATGTAACAAAAATAATGTACAAGTCAGAACTACGCAAGATTGTTGTCCACTTGACAGATATGAAGAAAAACATAAAGGTTATAATGACCATGAAATATTGTTAAGGGATAATAACTGGTTATAGTTCAAGATTGCAAAACACTAATTAAAAAGAACCAAAACAAACTACAGAAGGGAATTAAAGCCGAGAGAGGACGGGAGGTTAGACGTGTCTTTTCCGCACACACAGTTCGGGCTTGAATTGGTGGGTCGCCAACGCCTCAGCGGCGCATGAAGTTTTTATTTGATATGCCCAGAGTTTATTAGATGCTCCTGTATTGAACTAGTAACTATTTTGCATTCACTTTTTATCCTCAGGGATCATGCCAATAAGTCTCAGTGACACAATAGACAATGAACTACTCCAACTTCGACAGATACTCATCAGAAATGGTTATCCACCTAGGTTCGTTGATAGGAACTTAAAAATGCCGTCCATGGCATCCCACTTAGTCCTGAGGGCTCGATGAGTGAACCCTAGTTTGGAAGGCATATCAATTTTCGCTCCTATACTATCGGGTTGCGTAAAAACTTCTCTTGCCAGTTCTAAGTCAGCTACTCCGTATTCCAACTTGGGATCTCGGGTCATCAATTGTACAGATTTCTTGGCATCTTCATCAATGCGAAAGGATACTAGGCAATCGTCCACGTGGTGCAGTACTGACTCCACTAAGATGCTATCATAGTCATTAGGGAATTTTTGAGCCGTTTTCAACAATGCAAAGTTTGCACGAAAGTGAGAGAACATTGCACTGAAAGGGTGCTTCGTCATCTGATGTTCCACAGGTTCGTTCGCGAAATAACCCTCTGGCCAACGAAGGGGGCGTAGTACCCCATAATCAGGTTTTGAGACCTTTACTTACATGAACATTCCTTCTACACCCACAAAAACGGCACCGGTTTTCTGCAGAAACGTAATAGGACACCAGCTGTACCTAGACGTTGGAAGAGGATGTCATTCAAAGAGATACGACCCACCTAAGCAGCGTTATCCAACACCTCTCGCACTTTCCTTAGTTTCTTGGGGTTAACACAGCATGGTGGGGCAGTGTAGTGATTAGGAGTATTTGAATTATAGTATGAACTAGTAATCCCAGCAATAACGCAATTTAAGAAGTATTAGATGAGAATGAGCGAATGTACTGTATTTGGAATTCAAAATCAAGCAGTCATTAATACAAAGAAATCATTGGTTCATATAAACACAACAGGCAGACATCATCATGGATAGTAATCCGAGTAGAGTTGCATCCGCGGAACTACAGCCGCATACCCTTTTTCAGTCTTCTGGTGCATGGTGCGAGCGTAGCTTTCTTGAAGGTCTTTTTCGCGTATAAGCCGACGTTTCAAGATTTTTAAGCTTCATCTGGCTAGAGTGTAACACCCGGGAACCACATTTCTATCTTCCAAGAAAAAGGAACGACCGGGCGATTTTCGTTAAAATAAGCATTGAGCTCTATTATGCTCATTGCTTTTAAATCGTTCGAAGATGATTATTTATCAGGAAAATGGACGTCAGCAAACTCATAGCTAAACTGCTCCATAGGATCGTCAGTTTGAGAAATACAGTTTGCAATCCTCTTATCAGTCTTGTTCATTCAAACTGGCATCCTTCAACGTTCGCACAATAATGCGGATCAGACAGGGTCCGCTATTCCTTGAGAAAGTCTTAACATCGGTGTCTTTTGTCTTTCCAAGACCTGTATTCAAGACACGCTTCGAAAAGCTTGTTTCACGTGAGGATATCCGGGGACCCTTGGGACTTTCGTTCTGTTTTGGCGGCCTTGGTGTCTCACTGGGAGCTAAAGCTGAGGCAATACTGATCGATTGGATCCTCATTGACAGTCAGCCATGTGCTGTTAGATTAAGAAGTTCCAACAAAGTGAAAAAAACCCGTGTGAGAAACGATGTCTTTTCATCATCTGCGCCTACGCCTCAACATATTTTGCTGCCCGGTTGTGATCAAGAATGAGTCTTACCACCAGTTAACTGTTCTACAGAAAGTGTGTAGTGACCGGCCAGTCTCGATAAGAACACGATTGGAATAACAGAAACAATTATTATTATTGTAACCAATTGTACCAGAGATTGTTTTACTATATTTGTTTAACTGTATCAGTTTCACTTCTTGTTTCGCTCTCCGCCTTGTTTGGTTCGAACTCGCTCACGCACTGCTCATTTTGCCTGTACTCTTTGGCACGTCTCGGTATTATTTCGATACCACGAGATCGCCAATAAATATACTTGATCTGGATTAATAAAGCCTTCTGATTTACGAGCTATCAAAGGAACCAAGTCGTTTCTGGGCGCGTAAACGAATTGTAGTGGTGATCATAGTCCGTCTTCGACTCGACATCCACTACAAGTGAATCCGACAGAAATTGTAGCACTAGCCGGAGACTTGAATGCTCAGGTCGGGTGTCCAAGCACGGAGAAAAATCGTCTGGGTGGCAGATGAAAACCTGTTGGTGGCAGGACAGATAACAGTAACCATATACTGCAACCTAATGCAGACCCAAACCTGTCCCTGGCTAGAACAAGCTACCGGCACAGTCATCGCCGGTGTGCTATCCGGCGTCTTCCCTCTACATCTCAAACCTAGACTCAGATTGATCATATCGCGATCAGCTACCGCTGGCGTGGTTGTGTACAAGACTGTCACTTCTTTTGCAGTACCTATCTAGACTCTAACCATATCCTTGCTTCCGAAAGTTTGGCTACAAAAAAAGACTAAGACGTAGCGAAATTGGGAAAAACTTACGTAAGGACCGAGAAGCCTGATGGTCGGAGCATGCCAATGCGTTGGAAGCAGCCGCTGCATCTGGCAACTGTCGGAACCTCTTCCAACTCACCCAAGTCACTGGCAGCAAGAAGTCTGGTGCAAGTGAAAACAACTGTGTAGCTGAAGAAAAGCCAATCAATACCATCTTCCGATGTCTTGGACGACGGGCGGAGTTTTTGAAGTAGCAGTTCAACTGGTCTGCTGCCCCGGCAACATCGATCAGACTGTTCTTTCCTCCATGGCCTGTGACGACCGATCCACCCAACGAGATGGAATTTCGTAAGGGACTCCAACTCCTGAAGCGCTACAAATCATCGGGCCCAGATGACTTACCTCCGGCTCTTTTTAAAGATGGTGATGACTTTCTGGTTATGGAACTGACAACTTTGTTAACAAATGTCTGGTAATTAGAATGTTCCAAAATCATGGAATTAGTTGATAGTTGTCCCTATCTTTAAAAAGGGTTCACGTCTTTTCTGTAACCCTTATCGGGGGATAAGTCTACTTACGATTGCATCCAAACTATTGGCTCCCGTCATAATTCGTAGGTTCTTCAAAACCCTAGAAAGATTGTCTCTCGAGGAATAGGTTGGTTCTCGTTCTTGTTGGGGATGTATTGATCATATCCTCACTCTCCAACAAATGGGATTGTCTATTGAAGAAGAGTGTGCCCGAGAAGTTTACTAACATCTAGAAAGTCCTATATACAAATACCTCAGGAAGAGTGAGGATATACAACCATCTCTCTCCACTGTTCCATTCAAACAGTGGGGTTAGGCAGAGTTGCCTCGTCCAACCATTTCTCTTAAACTTTGCCACTGATGACATTCTGGGAACGGCTCTGATGGATGTAAGTGATGGCGATGTGGAACCCTTGCCTGGAGAACGACTTCTCAACCTTGAGTATGCGGATGATGTTGTCTTACTGTGCGATAATGCCCAAGGCATGCAATCCGCACTTAATCAGTTGGCAATTAGTGTCCATGGGTATGGTATGTGCTTTGCACCTCCGACATGCAAAGTACTTTTACAAGACTGACAGAACCCTGATCCTGCACCCACCCTGGGTGGTGAACAGATATAAGTAGTCAAGAATATCGTGTATCTGGGTAGCTGAGTAAGTGTTGGTGGTGGCATGAGTGATGGGACCATTTCGCGTATAATGAAAACCAGAGCAGTTTATACCAATCTGGGACATCTTTTGCGCCTTCATGATGTTAGTATGGCTGTAAATGGTTGGATCTGCAACGCGCTGGTGAAACATGGCCTCTCCAAGTCAAGGATGTTAGACGACTCTCTGTGTTTGATCGCCGTTGCCTCCGAAGGATTGCTGACATCCAGTGACAACACCATGTTAGTAATGCGGAGGTTCGGTATCGTGTGTTTGGACACAGCGACGATAATTCAATTACTATTACTATTTTGAAACATCGACTTTGGTGGCCTGGATATGTCCTACGAATGTCGTCCCAGAGAATTCCATGTCGTTTATTATTTGCCGACTCTGGGACTGGTTGGCAAAAGCGTAGATATAGTCAGTGTATGACGTGGTGTCGTGATATGAAAGAAAGCTATACAGGACTGGTTTCTGTTGATCCTTCACGACTCCCTGGTTGGGGTCCGAGAGATGGTACAATCTGGTGGCTTGAGACGATATGAGACATGACTCAGAATAGAAGCCATTGGTGATCCAGCTGTAACTTTCTTTTACTCTCTTTATAAAGAAATAATGGACGTAACTTCTTTAACTGGAAAATTTATTTCTGGTTGTACGTTTGCCAAGTGAACTACCTATCTCATTATTATTATTTCACCCACACACCAGTTTCTGTTCATTGTTGTTCCCCTGTTTCTTATACACATTTCACATTCTCTATTTCTTCACATTCTTATTGTTATTGTGCGGCGTATATGTATTTGGTAACCCTTTGTACCAATGTTTGTGTGTTCAAATAAATAAGTAACCAGTGTTGTTATAGCCTGCTGCTACAAAAAATCCATCCTAGCAGCGTCCCAATGGCATGAGGGCTGTTTCTTCCACCTTAACTTTTTCAAGAAACCAATGTGTTTCAGTCACTTCAAAACTAATAGGCAACATAAAGTCGCCGCCCTCAAGGTTCGACCAATGTAAATCAACAAGTTAGGGCCATTTCTTAGCACTTCCCTTCACAGTTTTACTCGGTTTGTGTACTGGCCAGTCATTCACTACAACAGCCTGTTCGATACATATGATTTGTTTTCGTCTAATGACTAGACTTCAAAAGATTCGATTGTCGATCAGGCCAACTCATATCAGCTCGCTGTTTCGATGTTAATCGTCGCAATTTCCTATGATAATTCCAAGAGTCTCCCAGTTTCTGACTTGTTTGGGATAGAATTTGAGCCATTAACTAGAAAGACATACACACAAACTCCCTTGTCACCGGCCTTAAGGCGTTCAAGGATTAGACCTAGAAACACACCTTAATGGTGACTGTGCACCTACAATGACTTTCTTTTACCCACTCACTCGAAGCGTTCCGAACTCTTACGGGTTTATGCAACGGTGGTTGACGCCAAACCTGACACCTCTTGATATTGCACTCGACACAACCTTTGCAATCCACTGACCTGTGACCTCTTATAAGACAAGAGAACAAAGTCCTTTCTCTCCGCCTTCACCCACCTGTCGTCGACAGCTAACGTGGAGAATTGAAAATATTTATCGATTAGGTGAATTTCTCTGCATGTTGCATGATGGCTTGATGTCAATGTTATCGAGTAAAAACCCATGTGTGGGGCAGACTGCAGTGATCGAAATTTGTTTGCTACTTGTTACAATCCGCCCGAATCTTCTGTGTCATATTCTTTCGTCAGATGATTCGAATCACTCCAACTTGACCAATGTAGGTTCACGAACATTTGCTATTACCCTTCCGATTGTTTTAGCCCATTTCACCTGTAACGCCAGAGGCACTTCTTTACAATGCTTGAAAGAGTTCCTAGAGATCTGAGATCCGCTGAGTAACCCAATTGTTTCAAGAAATATGACAATTTCTCTTTTTTATTTCAAGCATGCGTAGGGATTCTGTACCATCAAACCCTATGTAAAAACCTTCAGTCAAATCGTCTAGCAAGCCTGGATAACTTCTTGTGTTCTACCAAACAACCATTTCAGTTTGTCATTTGCTCTACACTAACCATACGATGGTGGCAGCATGATGGATTCATCTATGGCCTCTCGAGCATCCCTTTTACAATAATGTAGCAAGAGTAAGAGTCACTGACCACCATCTTCAACCTTAGACACCACAGGAAATCCAAACTGTCTGGCAAATCTACAGCACTTTGTTGATCGACCATCAAAATTACGTAGTTATACCTTCAGGAGCTGAAACCCCACACTAGGCGATGACAAGGCTATTTCCCTCTCCTTTCTTTCTCAATAGTCTAATATATTTGGTTTTTCTGGAGACAATAAGAATGGCTGACGAAATGGTGAACATGCAACTATCGTTGGCCATCAATACTGAAAGAAGAAGATGCTTTATCATCCATGTTCTGTCTCAGCCTCAAGGACTCGGACTGTCTTTGGAGACACAGTAGTTGTTTGCTCTGTCTACCACTCAGCTCTCTAATTTCTAACGTTTGTCTTTCCCTCAATTCTGCTATGATGATCCTACAGCTAATTCTACTATGTCGACCAACTTAACTAACATCAGAGGAGTGGTATGACAAATGCATCAAAAGGGACTTGACATATATCTGGAGGTGCATCTGCTTACATTTCTTCATGATGGAACATTGAACTTACGGTGACTTTCTTGTTCTGCTTACCAGTCATTTTAGTAATCGTCAGCTGGTGATTACTGGTCGTTCGAGATCTGTAACGATGAACATACCAATATTCGGGTTGAATGCAGAACTAAAGAACCAAAATTTATTCGGTTTGGCCAGACTACGTTCTTCTTTATAGTGCAAGAGTTTTTGAGTGACCCTTAACAAATTATATCGAAACACAAACTCTTTGTCCAGCTCAAGCGGTTCTAATTTAAGGAAGGGAATAAATTATATTAAAAGTACAGAATACCCCTGTTATATCCTGGTGAAGACATAAGAACGGGTAACTTCCGAGACCTATTGATGGACGATTATTTATGTATATACTGTTATTGTATAGCTATTCAGTGATTAGGTTTAATCTATATATATTCATCTTATCATAAGCTTTATTTTGACCTACAAATTATTATTATACGATTTACTGTCCCTAGATTATACTCATTCTATTGATTATTGTATCCCACGTTCACAGCCACATTTGGCTTGATCTTGTACAAACATTATTTTCTATTTTATCGTGTGATGCGTTCTGTCTGTCTGATATATCAACCGAATATGCTTGAAATAAATGATAAGCGTGACAGAAGCTGTAATTGGTGTTTAGGACTCAACTGGAAGGGCTAGGCGGATAAGGGACCAATAAGGACGCTAGGTCACTCATACCGGTAGAACATCATTGTTTTGGCATAGTGCTAAGATTTGAAAAGTCTTATTTCGATTGTCGAATAAATCATGTGGTAAAAGCCGGACATAAAATTATCACAACCCCAAACCGTAAAGCCTACGCTATGAAGTCAAGAGTTTCTACAAGACAAATTAGCGTGCTAGACAACAAAAGGAATAGTTAGTAAACAATATTTAGATACATGAGAATCAATAAAGATATTCCCAACAAGATGGGTTTAGATATCTATCTGCAAGGATTCCAGTAAACCTTCCAAGCAGACAGTTAACGTTGACAATCATACACTGGACCATGCAGTGACCTTGACTTTAGTCTAACACGACTATGTTGCCAACGGTCCAGCAACATGCAACAGTAAATTAAGTAATAAAAGGTAAGTCTGTAAACAATAACAAATAACAAAAGCCCCTACAAGGTCCCCACATTTAGGCTATGGCCTGGTTCACCTGTGTTTGTAACAAGGGCCGTCCTACACACGGACTACAGACGGAGTCCAGATGGAGAACAAATGAATGAGCTTACTTTGGGTGAGTACTCTTGGGGGACATTTCGAGAAGCTGAAGGCCGAGTATCTAATGTGGTAGCTTGTTTGTATTCAATGTTGATGTCAACCAAGGAACATATGCAACCCATTGCATTATTCATTGAATCAAGAGCTGAGTGAATGCTTTCTGTTCAGTATGGCTTTGGTCTCGACCAACCTGTAGATACTTTGTATGCTTTTCCTGGTGACTATATATTGATGCATGGATTTAATGAAAATGAAGTTGTGGTTATATTCATAAGCGATGAGCTTTTATCAAATGTGATAAAACAGTTTGAATATGCTCTTCAATTAAACGTATTATCTATCCCACAAATGGAGTTTCTAATCGGGAACTTTACACGGAAGTTGACAGCCTGACTGCAGCATATGGAAGTGCTACTGCCAGTGTTACGGAAGCTCTGACAAAATGTCCGTCAGGTTTACATCTAACCTATTTGATTGAAGTTCAATTTTTGGAAGCCGCAGTTGTCATAGAAGATAGAGAAAAACAAAAAAAGTGGTTCCACACGGATTACAAGGGATAATAATCACTCATCAGATAGCTATAAAGGTTTGTGGATACCTCCTGACTCCGAATGTGCCAGTCCCTTAGATTTAACTGGGATTACGTACATAGGCGGATCAACAGCTCAACCTGAAGGAGTTGAGATGACCCATGATAATTAAGTAAGTTCCATAGCTAGTCGTCACTAGTAAACGTGCTCGGTGAAGCTTACCCGTTTAAATCACTCGGCAGTAACTTATCATTGAGATGAACCCCACATGTGGGTCCATCGTGCCGTATTCGTGGAAGTCAGCCCCCAAGTGGAAGAATCAGACTTCGATATTATTAAGCCAGAATGAGAAGAACTAGGTGTTGGGCGGGGGGGTCTTAATTTCTAACAGTTTAGGTGTCCCGTCATTATTAGAGTAATATATATAAATGGGCGAAAATGTCCGAGAATACTAAACATAATATCTTCTTATGTAAAAATGAAAGGCAATATATAATATTACAACGAGGAAAAGATTCACAATTCATCGTTCGGACTAACCTTTAAAGATGCAACAGGTATTCAGTGTCTGGCAGTGCTTTTGTCTGTAACACCTTTGAAGTCGAAGGATACTGACCCAGTTGAATCAGAAATCAGGAATGAATGAGTCCGAAGATATATTTGGAAGGTTGAGGATATGTTGGAAAGCGCTTGATTTAAGCTGGCTAATAGTGACGCATAGCATAGTGCACGCATCTACAACCTCGTGCACATGTGTTGCCGAGTGCGTTCGGACGGGGTGTGTCCGGTAAAACTAAGGAGGTCAGCATTAATGCTGAAGACTTACAGAAGTGCTTATTCTGGAGACTTATTTATTGCTACAATAATAATGCACAAATACAAAATCAACAAACCATCTACCCACCATGAAAGTTGATCGAGACGGTGTACTAAAGGCTCTTAGCATTTTAGACACGGAAAAGTCAGCAGGGTCGGATGAACTACACCCCAAAATCCTGAGACATACTGCACAATATATTGTCGCCCCACTGTGATATTCAATATTTCACCTGACCTAGGTCTGTTCCCTTTGGACTGGAAGGTTGCATTCGTCACTCCAATACATAAAAAGGTACCAAGACAACTTCCATCGAACTACATACCTGTCAGCCTCATCAGTGTCATAGTTAAAATACTGGAAAGAATAGTTAAAAAGACCATAATGACATTTGTGGAAACCAACAAGTTGTTAAACAGCGAACAACATGGTTTCAGAAAAGGTTTATCTTACAGAACAAACCTCCTTATAACAAGGGAGCAATAGATAAGGGCTCTAGACAATGGAAAATCAGTGGATATTGTCTATATGGACTTGAGTACAGCATCTGACAAGGTGTCAACAAATAGACTGCTAATGAAGCTAGAAAATCTTAGCATTGCGCGACCTCTCCCACAGTGGCTTAAGGATTTCCTAGTAGGTCGTAGACAGAAATTAAGGGCAAATTCGAAGTGCTCCACCTGGAGATCAGTACTTAGTGGAGTACCAGAAGTTCTGTCCTAGGTCCTTTACATTTTACACCGTATGTAAATGATTTCCTAAGCATAGTTGAGTTCACAATCTTACTATACGCTGATGATGTGAAGAATCTGGCGAGAAATAATAGGAGATGCAGATGCATGAGCACTTCAGGCAATCTTAAATATTATGATTAGCTGGTCTAAATGGTGGCTGATCACTATCAACGTGACCAAGTGTGTTAACATGCATATTGGGGATACAAATTTAAATAGGTACAGCTTAAGGGAAGAGTTTGTGCTCTTTGCCCGGTCTCACAAGGATCTTGGGGTGATGGTGAGTCATGATCTTAAGATCATGGCCCACTGCCGGGAGGTTGCAGCTTAGGAGTTTAGGACCCTATGGGGTTTAAGTCGGACACTCACCAAGTTACATACTAACATGTTCACTACAGTATACACAACCTTGGTGAGAACTAAACTTAAAAACTGAGTTCAGACTGCAAGCTTCTGTTTAAAAAGTGACTCGGATATCTTGGAAAACGTACAGAGGGAAGCTACCCATGCGATTCCAGAACTCCGGAGTTTACCATACATACAGAGGTTCGAAAAGCGAGACCTCTTTATTCTGTCCTATCGCACATTAAGAGGCGATCTGATTTTGATATACAGAATACTAAGAAACGATTTTAGACCTAATATATCCTCTCTTTTTCGTCCCACTAGATCAGGACATCTCTGAGGACATGGTAGGCGAGAATAAAAGCCAAGAACAAACAAAATACCCGTGACATACAGGCTTCCACACCGATTAATCAATTCTTGAAACATGAAGAATTGGTGTCCGCACCTTCAATTGACTTATTTAGGAGAGGACTATACACTCACAGGAACATACTAGATGAGAAATAACATAGGCCGTAGGCCTTCTGTCCTTACTAAACAAATCTGAATTTGAAAAGTTCAGTTAATCGGATGTATTTATGGCTTTACATTTTTATTTGTCATTCAGAATAAGAAAGATATGAAAATGTAAGTGTATGTAAATACAGTTATGCTTATGTCAACGAACAAACAAACCAAAGGTATTTATACATTTTCTCACTAAGCAAAAACGAACAGTCGTTATGGTTATAGTGGCGTGCAAATTCAATACCTTTTGTAACGGCAAAATAAAGACCACATATTTTCTATATTTGCGACAATTTATGTGTAGCCAAGATAATATTCAAAATCTATCGTTTATCAGTACGGATAACCGATAGGTAAAATGTAATCAAACTAACGCGGTAGACGCTTCATAACATTTGAACATCAGTAACACACCGGACATAGATTCATACCAAACGTCAAAGCTAAAAAGGCTAGAGACTAAATTGAATGGAATGCACTAACCTAAAACGACAACAGAGGAGCCACAATGCATCCAATTAGGCACCAAAGAAGTGCTTAAACATGACATATAAATACATATACATACCGAAAAAAAAATCAAAAAATTGAATCGTGACCTAAACAAACAGGCGAATGGGAAATCAGTATCATACATATTGGTAAGCGAAAAAATTAATATCCCAACGTCATGGTAAAAATTCGTGCATAGTTACACTCATCACCTTAGAAAAGACCGATAGTTCTTTAAATAAATACTAGCTTCATTAATAAATGATACACCTCAACTCAAAGTATTTAGCATTTTGTACGTGAGAACTGCCTGACAAAGTCTGCGTTCATGTGGATCTTAAGTAGAAAATTCAGTAAATTCCGGTTCCCTCGATGAATTTATATTAGCCTTAAATTCTAGAATATCACTTGTTTAAATATAGATCCATTCAATGCCAGTTTATTTCAACCAATAATGCTTACATTATCGTGAAAATTCATTGGGTAACTGAAACTAAAATCTATTTATTGGAATTGATGACCGGACGAGTATTTACGTGAATACAATTTAGTTAAACGAATACAGACTAATTGTAGCATGACGTAAATCGATTCACCGTAACCTATGAGTACACAAAGAATACTGATTTCACAATTACTGACAATACTGTGTGAAATATTACGTAGAAATTCATAAACATATACAGATAATTGAATGTGAATAATCGAACAATAAAGCAAAACTTATTATTACGAATGAAACGACCATATGGAAATTGGTTTTGACCTAAAATCTTTATGAAAAATAACAAAGATAAAGTCTTTTGGTAACTTGTAAAAATTGTGGTTTTATTCATTGTTCACACGAGCCATCAACATATGGTGGAAAACAAACGGCCTACCATGCAACTGTGAGGAACTCGGAGCAAGGCTCTCCTTCTAAGTTGTTACCAAACGGTATGATAAAAGACTTAATAAAATGCAAACCCCACTGTGTAGTCTTATATTGGAGAAGATGGCCCATTTTTGGGAAATTTCATGGCACGTCTCAGCCAGGCATAAATACTAGGTTAAGACTCACCAACGATATATTCGCTTAACCAAATCGAAGTAGTGACTTGCAGATATGGACAAACTCATGTAGATGGTGGCAAAACTCGAAGGTTTAGAGACACGTGATATTGCATTCAGGAGAGGTTTCCACACTGAATTCAAGGTCCGAACATGTTCACCTCGATATTGTTGAAATTCTACAGTCTTCTAATAATTTCGCTCATATACTAACTCGCATTGATCTACACATATTATCAAGATAAAACAATTGAATTTCAAAACTATTTCACTCACACTTACTCATTCCATCATGTGTTAACGTTAATGAAGGTTAAACGAACGACCAGTTGTTATATAAGATGTTTTATCTATTGTTCATTTTTGAGAACAAATCTGTCAAAGTCTACAAGCAACCAAAAAAGTTCACTACATTTCCGAACTGTCATTGTAGATGATAATATTCTGTTGGTGTTCGACCATGTCAATATCACAAACGCTACTGGTGCAACACTGTTTGTTATACAATCCAGTATTGTTAATAGTGAAATAATAATTCATAAGTGATGAGTAACTGAGAACTAAGTAATTAAAGTCTCATATAAAGCTGCTAGACAGAACATTCAGAGGATAATGCAACAATAAGGTTATTAAGAACAGTAGTTCTAGTGAAAATAAACTCATAAAATAAATGGTTATATATTTTAAATTCACTTAGTATTGTTTTGTTTGAGTTTTCCGATTGATGTTTTTCGACTGCAACTGGTCAGTCTCTAATTGGCATATGTGCATACTGTGCGTATTGCCTCGATATAGCCTAAATTCACAAGCATGGTAAGCAAAGATGGATAGTGGATAGCAGTGGAATCCAGGACGCGCGTTTCGTCCTATTTGGGACTCGTTAGCTGGATGTGCCTGCATCTCAGAATGGATGTTCACTCTGGCACTCGAAACCAGTAACTTTCGCTTCAAACGCAATCGCGTTATCCACTCGGCCACTGAGTCCTGATATATATAAATATTTTGTTTATTTATTTCTGAATCTGTTAAAAGTAGAAACCATTTGAATAAATTTAATGATCATTTGTGTTTCATATGTACAAATCCATTGATCTTTTTTCAGTATGTTACTCACAGAACAGAGAAATCTACTGTGAATTTGAGAAAATTAATAATTACCTATGTGGAATTTCTCGAATATGTATGAATGCCTTTTCTCGGACTGTGGTTTAGTAAAAATATCATTCTGAATGTAATGACCTATTCTGTTTGTGAAAAAGTTACGATAACTTGAAGTAAAGGAAGTTCATTTCTGAAATCAAGGAATGTAATGAGAACTGATAAGGCAAATAGAATTTACATTATTCCAACTAGTATCTTTGCATTGTATACATTATTTACATTTTATAACTTGCCTATAATTGGTGAACGGTTGCTCAAACATCGTAGATTGGTTGAAGTTAGACATTAACATCGTTGGATGCCGGCTCAGTGGTCTATCGGTCAAGTGCTCTGGCGCGAAACTGGTAGGTCCTAGGTTCGAATCTCGCGAGTGAGGGATCGTGGATGAGCACTGCTGAGGAGTCCCATAATAGGACGAAACGGTCGTCTAGTGCTTCCAGGTTCTCCATGATGGTCTTGCTTCAATTGACTCATGATTTCAACTATGAATATAATTATTTGTTTATTAATCATTTACAATCTGCAATCATTTCATTTTAACAACACTTATATAGATATTCTCTATTATTACGTAATTTTAGATAGATTATTCTATTTTAAAGAATTCATGGATCTTCTTTCAGGAGATTATCCTTTGTTGACCACAATTTACTAATTAAAATTTCCATTCATCTAGGATTCTGTACTTACTTTCACTTATAATAAGTTTGTCATAACAAAAACAAAATATCTAATAGTGCGTTTGGGAGTTGTTTTCGAACTAGTGTCCATTTCCTGTTTATGATATGGTTTATTTATTTATTTCTTATATTAAGACCTTTATTAAAGTTCTAGTTATCCTTACAGTGACCTATAAATTCTCTCAATGTTTTGAATCGATTATTTACGAACAAGTTGACACAATATATTTTCATTGAAACCCTATTTTGAATGAAATTAGAGAACAGAAAAATTTACTAAAAGGTTAAGATGTTTGTTTCTGTATAATATTTTTTGTTTAATATTCTATTTTCAAATGCATTGGTTTTCTGTGATCGCTTTAATAAGTAAGTTTAACTGAGTGTATAACTGTGATATTTGTATGTAGTGCTAGTTACTTAGTACATACATTATTGCGCGCCTAATTCGAACAACAAAATGAGATACTGTTAAAAAAATAAGATAATTATATAGCTCAGTAATGATGAAGTAAATTTTCCAGTTACTCCAGTTGGTTAGTGATTTTGCAAATTGTATACACACACATTGGATCATTCATTTTTATTTATTTATTTATTTATTATTAGCTTTATTCAAAATTATATATTTGGTACAATATAAAATTCTCAGCACAAAGTATTTCAACAAGTTTCCATTTCTTACTTCTTGGTCGATCTTGACGATAAATATTGAGTGATCACCAATTAGATGTTGGAAGTCTAGTCAATCGACGTCTGAATAATGTACATTCTTTTCTCTACATAGTCCCAACAACTACGATATCATTAATTGGGCCTTTTGTAACTTGTACAATGAAGGGTTGTACATTTTTCAGAAACGCACAGCATTAGATAACTTGTTGAAATATCTAGATGGAAGGAACAGGTAGCTCAAATGTTCAAACAGGCGGCTATTTCGTTGACGACTAGATCAATTTATTTAAATTTATTAATTGATCAAGATATTTAAAATGGTATGTGGTTTTTGGAAGAAGTAAAGTATGTAGATGGACTAATCAAATTTCGATGCGAAATTTATCCGTACATTATAGTTGGTGCCAATTCTGGATGAAAATCCCAATAATTCATACTTAAATTTTCGTCATTCATGTTAAATCGGTTTATCAAATTTCTCTGAAAAACTTTATTATCACAAAGCACTTTATAATCATACATTGTTTACTTGTTGACCAAAAAGCAGTTCAAGGTCATCCATATGCCTTACTCTAAGCTAATATCTTTTTATTGTTATTCTGGATGTCGTTTAATCTGTCGTTAAATCAGTAAATTGTTTGAAAGATTCAAATGAAATGGTGTTTAATTTTTTTGCCATACAGAGTTGATACACAATTTAAAAGAAAACCCAAACGTACTGGTTTCCCTGTTTTTCATTTTTACAAAAGATACAGATAAGTCAGTTTTGTGATAATACAGGTTAGATTAGGAACGTGGTTTTGAATAAGTTTAGTACTTTCTCTTTGACGATTGTAACTGCTACTTTGACTTGGTTGTCAAACTTTCTTATTTTGATAACTTAAACGACCCGTTTTGACTGAAATATTCGTTCCTTTGGGTCCCATTACGCTAGGTAGGTCAGTTGGAGGACGGTATGGTTAGAAGCGACAATTTTAAGTCCAAGTGAGAATTTATAATGCTTAATGTAGATGGACGTGACGTGAGATGTTTTCCCCAGATAACCGGCATCCACAGAGACTTCTCTTTCTTACAACGGTAGAAAAGAGTCAGAAAAGATCAACCCTAAAAATGCCAGTCGGTAAGGCTTTCTGAAGAACGCAGCTAGCATATCAAAAGTTTCTTGCAACATACCATGTGTGATTGGCTTCGAGTAACCGTCCACCGGAATCTTTGTTCAGTCTTTAAGGTCAATAGGAAAAACCCTTCCAAAGAGCGGGCAACCAAGAGGTAAAAACTACCCTTACACATTCTGCAGCATCCTGGATTACCTTTTTTAAATACAAATCTTATCTTCACCTAATAACAAATCTTCTTTCCTAACTATCAAACGTTCTCCTATAACTTAATGTTCGTCTTCAAGCGGTACAAATGCCGACGATTTTAAGTTTACTGAAAGTACGCTTGAAAGTGTACTCTCAAGTAACTGTTGAATTTACCAGTGTTCAAACTAATTTTTGAATCGGACAACAGGGTTCCATACTAGAAATTTACAATCTCATGATATCGAAGTATGCTGTATCTCTAAAATACGTATACGGAATAAAAATGTAACCATTTAATTGACCTCATCTAGTCAGTATGGAGAACCGGTACAGTCGACGCTGTGTATTGGTCGTATTCAGCGTTATTTCTAGTGACCTGGGTGGTGTAGGCAAAGAATATGGTTCGAAAGCAAAACAAGACCTCCTAGACTGCATTCCGATACACAGCCGCTGATGCGCCGTCTAATCAGACGGAGGAGTAAGAACAAGTGTAGGTAATGAAACATGACATCGCATCAACATCGAAAATATTGTTAAGAACATAGATTTCTATAACAAACAGTGTTGCACTAGTAGCGTTTGTGTTACTGATGTGATAGAACGCTAGCAAAGCATCATAATCCACAATGGCGATTAAAAACGAGATATTATTGTCGACTCAAGAAAGAAAAGAAGACTGTATAGGTGGACCAATTTATTTAACAACTAAAAATTAAACGACATCCAGAATAACAATAAAAAGATATTAGCTTAGAGTAAGGCATATGGATGACCTTGAACTGCTTTTTGGTCAACAAGTAAACAATGTATGATTATAAAGTGCTTTGTGATAATAAAGTTTTTCAGAGAAATTTGATAAACCGATTTAACATGAATGACGAAAATTTAAGTATGAATTATTGGGATTTTCATCCAGAATTGGCACCAACTATAATGTACGGATAAATTTCGCATCGAAATTTGATTAGTCCATCTACATACTTTACTTCTTCCAAAAACCACATACCATTTTAAATATCTTGATCAGTTAATAAATTTAAATAAATTGATCTAGTCGTCAACGAAATAGCCGCCTGTTTGAACATTTGAGCTACCTGTTCCTTCCATCTAGATATTTCAACAAGTTATCTAATGCTGTGCGTTTCTGAAAAATGTACAACCCTTCATTGTACAAGTTACAAAAGGCCCAATTAATGATATCGTAGTTGTTGGGACTATGTAGAGAAAAGAATGTACATTATTCAGACGTCGATTGACTAGACTTCCAACATCTAATTGGTGATCACTCAATATTTATCGTCAAGATCGACCAAGAAGTAAGAAATGGAAACTTGTTGAAATACTTTGTGCTGAGAATTTTATATTGTACCAAATATATAATTTTGAATAAAGCTAATAATAAATAAATAAATAAATAAAAATGAATGATCCAATGTGTGTGTATACAATTTGCAAAATCACTAACCAACTGGAGTAACTGGAAAATTTACTTCATCATTACTGAGCTATATAATTATCTTATTTTTTTAACAGTATCTCATTTTGTTGTTCGAATTAGGCGCGCAATAATGTATGTACTAAGTAACTAGCACTACATACAAATA